>NC_134516.1:947500-1240679 GCF_027942865.1 Odontesthes bonariensis
GGGGATGGGGTCTGGCCAGCTGGTCTACTACTGCCGTACCAAACAGCAGTAGACCAGCTGGTTAGACCCAGAACCCAGAGTCCACAGGACCACTAGGGCACCACCAAAGAGTCCAAATAGTTGCACAATCATATGTGTGGGTTTCCCACACACAGTCTCCGAAATACAGGCTTGTCGGCCTTTCTTTCCGACGCCATGCCCACTTACTGTATGAAAGTGCCGTCGGACCTTATATGGTTGGACACATGAGGCCCTCAGCTATCCATAGACGTTGGTTTGATGCCTCTGGCACATTCCTACCAAAAGATATGAACTTCACATCTTTCCACAAAACCTAACCCAAAAAATAATTCCACCAAGTGCATTCCCATGCATGTCAGAGTCCTGTGTGTGTGTATGTGAGTGCGAGTGAGGCATCTTTTCAAGTGAGGATCTTGGTGGAGAACTTGGGCAGCCTACACAGGTGGAGCTCATCACCTCATCAGGGTGCTGGGAATAAAGGAGCGGCAGAGCCTTCACTCAGTGCTGGGTGATTAACCTTCACAGGTAGTCTCTCTGACCCTCTGTTGTAGCTTTCCTGTTAAAAGTTAATGACTATAATCACTGTTTAGGGTACTGAATCACAACTTTTTGGACAAAAGAACTTAGAAACTTTCCACCAAATGAGGTCCCATGTATTTCCTATGGGAAATACATTTTGTCAAAAGCATTTTTTTTTCAAAAAAAATCATGTCTCTAAAATGGGTACCACTCAACTCCAAATGACCTGAAACGTGCTCCAAACAACATTCCCCAGGGTCCCTTTTGGCTGTGGGACTTAGTAAAAAATCGCCTCTCATTCATTTCAATGCTGAAATGCTCAATTTCCGAAGGTCACTGAACATGGGCAAGTGAGGTGTCTACAGACTCGGGGGGGCCTGCTGAGCACGGGGAACCAACTCCCAGCTCGATACGACTTTCCCAGCCTGACCTGCACTTGGGCCAAAAATGAATGGGAGTCTAGGGCAGCCCTAGGAAGGGAGGGGCCTAGGACCACCAAACTTGGGGGACACCTGGGGGGCCCCCTGGGCACTATACACACCAAGTTTGGTCCAATGAGCACTTGTACTTTTTGAGTTATTTCGAGTGAGCAAATTTTTCACATAATGGGAGTCAATGACAGCTACATCATAGGAATAAGCCACACCCACCAAACTCGGTGGGCATGTAGGTACCCTCCCACAGTCTCTCTGTGCCAAGTTTGGTCTCCCTACCACTTATACTTTTTGAGTTATTTCGAGTGAGCAAATCCATTTTCTGGTTTTCATCCTATATCCCTAACCCCTAACCCTAACCCCTGTCAGCACAAATCAGCAGGGCAACACAGGGATTTGAACCCCGTCCCACAAGTGGGAGTACCAATACCATTGCCTTTTGCCTTTTTTAATGCTATATGACAAGGTAAAGCAAAACTTGCATTAAGAACAGCATGCTAATTTGTGTATGTTAACTGATGTTAACAGCCATTTATCTTCAATTTCAAATATACTTCGGTGGAAGTTAAATAAATGCCGTCTTAATGCAAGAAAACGAAACCTCTAAAAATAAACTATTTACAAAATGTTGTACAAGAAAATAAATAAAAAATCACAAAGACACTTACCTCAAATAATAATACTTACCAAACATAATTTCAGTGAAAAACATAACAACTAAGTCATCACCCTACTTACCACATACCCGAAAAGGAAGAAAAACCCAAGATTTGGGGTATTTTTTTTGGTTCCAAGATGGTTTTGTTTTTTTGTTTTTTGGTTCCTGGGAACAGAATTTTTTTTTTAACTATTTACAAAATGTTGTACAAGAAAACACATAAAAAAACCAAAGACACTTACCTTAAATAATAATACTTACCAAACATAATTTCAGTGTAAAACAAAAAAACTAAGTCATCACCCTACTTACCATATACCCGAAAAAGAAGAAAAACGCAAGAGTTGGTGTAATTTTTTTGGTTCCAAGATGGTTTTGTTTTTCTGTTTTTTTTTTTGGTTCCTGGGAACAGGATTTTTTTTAAAGTATTAACAAAATCTTGTACACATAACTATTTACCTTGGAATTACATCCTTACCTCACTCGTTTAGATACTCTCTTCGTTTCTTTCTGAAGGCAAAGAATGTCCGGATCCTCATCTGGTTCTCCTCACACCACTTGAGATACGCATTGTATGCATCTCGGTGACCAATGGATTTGTCCACATTGAGGTAATCCAGTTCCATGGCTGACCACTTCAGCCTAACGTTGCCAGGGAGAACTCGTGTGGAAGACCACCCCGACTCCTCCACCTCCTCTGACTCCACCTCCGGCACCTCTGGCACCTGTTCTTTCTCATGGGGTGGGGGCTTTTTTCCTATGTCCATAGGAACTGGATTTCTAGGCATGTTTGGACGTACCTGGATGGAATGATGGATTTTCGAGAGCCGAAATGCTGTGACCTTCTCCAACAGGTCTCTACCGAGGATGAGTTTTTGCTGGAGACATGCCTGGCTCAAGGGCATCGTCTCAGAGAGAGTCCGCAAAACATCGTAATCGATGTAATCCCCGTTCATACGTAATGCCACGCAGCTGACGAATGTCAGCTGCTGAAGGCGATCCTCTCCTTCAAGATGGGGCATCCTACGTAGAACTTGTGGCAGCCACGGCATTCCATAGACCCGGTACTTCTCTAAATACCTACCGAAACAGAGCCGCTGGCGCTCAATTTCTGTAGCTATTTCGGCCGTGAGGCTGGCCATCCTTGCCTCCTCCGGTGGATCTGTTCCATCTGGGTGAACAACTTGGAAGCAGTTGGGCACCAACCTGACGCAGTATCTAGTGGTGGCATCCTTGAGACGCATCAAGGGAAAGAACTTGATATTAAGCTCCGCCAAACCCACCAGCAGGCATGCTTCCCTGGAGAACATAGAGGGGGAGTGAAGAGGTGTCGTAAAGGTCTCCAATGATGACCCTCAGCATGGACGCTCCCAGTACCGAGGGTGCTGCTTCCAGGGTGTCAGTCAATGGAAACAGGCGCCGCACTCGGAACTGGAGCTGGGTGTTTGGTGTCCAGGTCTTGAGGGGAGGAGGGTTGTCCCCCTCCGCCGCGCTGTTAAAGTCGGCAAGGCCCAGGAATCCCCTTCTGTGGCTCAGGCTCCGTTCCCTCACCGTGCAGGTCCCCAGCGAGGCACTATAATGGGTATCAGAAGGGCTGAGTGGGTGACCATAGGCCAACTCCTCATAACCCAACTCAAGCTGGAAAGCCTGCCAGCTTGGCTTGAAGCCCCCTCTCCCACTGTGCTCAGTCAGGATTTGGGATAGTCCTTCTGCAAAGTAGTCGACTGTCTTCTTGACAACTCTCACCATGCCATCACCGACAAACGGCACCAGCAGAGGATGACTCTCGACGAGAGTTGCAAAGTTGCCAGTGTTGACAAATGTTGCAGCGGACAAGTGCCCTGGGATGGCTCCTGATCGTTCCCGATCCATCCATTTCCCGACGTACTCCAGTCGGGCGCCAAGCTGCGTCCCCATCTTGGTGGCCATGTCCTGGATGTAACTCAGGTACTTGAAGGCCTCGGTCGCCATGGACCCTTTGGTGGAAGGGTGCTGGAGGTCGCACAGGGTAACCATGCCACTGATCGGGTGGAAATACCTGCTGGGGAAACGGACGTGGGGTGACGGGGTGTAAAATTGAACGAATTTTACCTCAAGAAGCCCAGAGAAAATGCCAAAGATCCTTCTGTCAAGGGACACCGGCTTCCCCTTCAAAAGCGTCTGGGAATTCACAATGTCATGCATCCCCAAGCAGGTCCACATTTTACATGAATCCCTGGAAAGCAACGTCTGCAGTCCGTACCGGGACCACAGAAGTTGAACGGAGGGGTCTTTTGCCTCAACAGTTAGGGCAATGTGTAGGGACATTGCGCTGATCCGTTTTGTATCCACCCACGGCCTCAGATGGATGGTCCCATCCAACTTCTGGCCAAACCGGGTAATGGATGGAACCAAAACAATCGACACATGTGAGGCATTGACCCGGTCCACTGCCTTCTGGAGCACTTCGAATAAGAAGACCTGGTCCTGCTCCAAGACTTCAAACTTTGATGTCAATTTAAGGTTCTGCTTTGAGAAGGTGGGCCTCTTGAGCTCTTGCGGCGGGAGGAGCTGGAGCTGCTCCTGGAAGGCGAGAACAACATCCTGCAATGCAGTGATTGCAATCTGTCTGTAGCTCTTTTTGTCCAGGAGCATCTCATTCGGCTTTTTTGGGTCTTTCGGTAGAGCCGTCAGGTTCAAAAAATAGCCGCCGTCCACCAGCGCAATCACCACTCCCTGCATGTTCTGCATTGCCGTAAGGGCTTTTGGAGGCAGGTTCTGCAGGTCTACATGCTTCTTCAAGTAGACGAAGAAATCAGACATCTTGGTGGGCGTTGGAGGGAAGAATAAGAAATGCACTCCCCTGGTCAGTGCTGAAAGCTCAGAGAGCTCCATGACGATCCCGTCAATGTCATGGGAGAAAATGAGGTTCTCCCAGGGGTTCTCGATGACCGATGGGTGCAGATGCACTCTCACCGAAGTTGAATGGAGGAACTCCTCCAGCGTCTCATACTCACCAAAGGGCCGGGTAATGTTGTCGGTGTTCTCATGTCCAACAGCAAGGAAGTCTTCAGTCTCCTGAAAGTTTGCCTTTAAAATGCAGGTTTAGAACATTTTCAAGGAAAGAAACAATAAGCATTAGCATTAGCATTTCATTATAACCCACCAAATCAAGTTAGGTTCAGGCTATATTCAAGAAAAAAAAATTAGCATTACCATTAGCATTAGCATTAAGATTAACATTAGCATTAGCATTAGCATTTGGGTAAGCATTAGCATTAAGATTAGCATTAGCACTAGCATTAGCATTAGCACTAGCATTAGCATTAGCATGTCATTATAACCCACCAACTCAAGTTAGGTTCAGGACATATTCAAGAAAAACATTGGCATTAGCATTAGAATTGTCACTAGCATTAGCATGTCATTATTGTGTAAAAAGCAATGTATAACTTACCATTTTGAAGACACAAGGCTCACAGAGAGCCCCTTGACTGGTTTCCTCCTTTTATACTCACCGTTTTAGGAGAGAAAAAAGGCATTTGTTATTACAATATAACAAACCCACAACAAATATGATGCTTTTTAAAAAACCTATTTTAGACCATTAATTAAAAATAAGAAAAATGTATTTTCAACACATTTGTATTAGATAGACTCTTCTTTAATTTATAGTGTGAAAAAAAAATTTTTTTTTAAACATTATTTAGTGTTATGGTTAGGATTATGGTTGGGGTTAGTATAAGGGGCTGAGTGCCATTTTGGAAATCAATATTCATCACCCTTAACAGTGATTCATAGCTTCGAAACTTTGGCTACCCCCCCATTTTCGGGCACCCTGAATCTATCAATACTAATTAATAAGGGGTGGTAACTTCCGGTCCGGAGTTATTAGCCAATCACGTTAAAACGCCTATAACTCCAGAATGGAAGATCGTAGAGACATGGAGCTTAGTCAGGCGTGTTCAAAAGGGTCGAATTATGTCAGACAGAAGTCACTTCCGAGTCTCTAAGACCTTTCTTTCGGGAGTTATAGCAATTCAATATGCTTGTCACTGATTGGCCCATAACTCCGGAAGTGAATAAGTGAATGTCAAAAATCATGTCTCAAAAATGGGTACCAATCGACTCCAAATGGCCTGAAACGTGCTCCTAACAACTTTCCCCATGGTCATTTTTGGCTGTGGGACTAAGAAAAAATGAAAATCGCCTCCCATTCATGAAATGCTCAATTTCCGAAGGTCACTAAACATGGGCAAGTGAGGTGTCTACAGACTCGGGGGGACCTGCTGAGCACGGGGAACCAATAGCTCGATACGACCTTCCCAGCCTGACCTGCACTTGGCCTGAAAATTAATGGGAGTCTACGGCAGCCGTAGGAAGGGAGGGGCCTAGGACCACCAAACTTGGGGGACACCTGGGGGGCCCCCTGGGCACTATACACACCAAGTTTGGTCCAATGAGCACTTGTACTTTTCGAGTTATTTCGAGTGAGCAAATTTTTCACATAATGGGAGTCAATGACAGCTACGTCATAGGAATAAGCCACACCCACCAAACTCGGTGGGCATGTAGGTCGCCTCCCACAGTCTCTCTGTGCCAAGTTTGGTCTCCCTACCACTTATACTTTTTGAGTTATTTCGAGTGAGCAAATCCATTTTCTGGTTTTCATCCTATATCCCTAACCCCTAACCCCCTAACCCTAACCCTACCCTAACCCTAACCCTAACCCCACTCAGCTCTTATCCTAACCCTAACCCTAACCCACCCTAACCCCCTAACCCTAACCCTAACCCTCGCGAAAATAGCACTCCATTCATTTCAATGCGGAAACAGTTTTTGATGATTATCTCCGTAACGAAAGGTCGTAGAGACTTGGAAGTGACTTCTGTCAGACATAATCTGACCCTTGTGAACACGCCTGACTTGTCCCCGTGTCTCTACGACCCTCCGTTCCGGAGATATTACCAATTTTTTTTCTGGCGTTGCCCCGCCCCCGAACGTCGTATGGCGATGTTAAACATTTTTTTTCACACTATAAGTTAAAGAATAGTTTATTTAATACAAATGTGTTAAAAAAGAAAATTTCATCCAATTTATTAATGGTCTAAAATAGGGTGTCTAAAAGTCATTACATGCGTCTCTTTGTAATGATAAGTGCATTTTGTCGTCTAAAAAGGCAGAGTATAAAAGGAGGCGCCCAGTCAAGGGACTGTCAGTGTGCTTTCGTCTCTGTACTTAAACATCATTCTGAAATAGTTATTTCATCAGCAGATCCCTAACCCTTGACTTCCTCGAGCCTTCTTTGGTAGACAGCGTTACTGTCCACTGTGACTGCAACATTAAGGCACAGGACAGCAGAACACACCTCCTGTGGGGGAGGAGCGGCCTGCAGGAACTCGTGGGCCACAACAGCAGCCTCTTCAGCGTGCTGGTCATGCATGAGGCTGTTAATGCTCAGACGCCCCTTGACGGCAGGAACCTGGGCCTGACCAGGGAATTATTTGATCTCTGCAAGGCTCCAGTGACCTTCCTGCAATTGTACAGCACTTCCCCCCACGTCCGCTATACTCAGAAGTACTTCCACCCGGTGAGCGGCGTTGTCACCCTCCTTGGCATCCAGTACCCAAAGACCATGCAGGCCATGAGCAACGAGGCCTGGGAATACATCTGCCGGGTGGATGACTTAAGGAAGAAGATGGTGGGCCAGCTGGGTGCCCGGCTGGAATATGTGGCCAGGCTGGAGAGACCGGACACAATGGCATTTTCAGCGAAGGCACTGATAAATGAGGAGGCCCTGCTGGAGCTTGTCGCCAGGAGGCCCGTGCTGCTTCCCTTCCAGGGCACGGCTCTCATCCACTATGCTCAGAGGACCCTGCAACATATTTACACTGTCCTCAAAGACATCTGTGAACGCCATGAGCATAAAGTAGGGTTTGAGCCGGCCTGGAAGGCTTACCAAATGGAGCTGGCATTTGAGGAGATGGTCTCTGGGCACCCGGGATCCCACCAGAACCGTCACTACAGCGCCTCCCTGGGCACCTGCAGCTGCAGTGAGAGGAGCTTGACTCATGTCAGGGGGGTGTTGGGCCTGGCACCCTGCAACGCGGCGGCAGAGGGCGACAGCCCGCCACCTCTACGGGTGTGGACGGGCAACACCCAGCTCCACTGGCGGGTGCGCCGGCTGTTTCCGCTGGCGGAGGCAGTCGGAGCGGAGCCCTCGGTCCTGGGAGTGGTGATGGTCAGGGTGATCCTGGGGGACCTGTTTGACACCAGCTCCCTCCCCATGTACATCCTGACAGGGGAGAAGTTACCAGAGGGCACACGCCTCGTTGGGGCTGTTACTCAGGAGGTGCTTGTCAAACAGCTGCTGGACAGCTACAATTTCAGCTTCCCACACACCTTCAACAGGGGGAAGCAGCTCGCGCTGGACGCGGGACAGGATGTGGCTGCCTGCCTCCTGTTGGGGTTAAGGGAGCTGAAGTTGACTTACTTCCCACTCCTCAGGATGAAGGACAAGACCACTCGGTACTGCGTGAGGAGAGTGGTGAACCACTACGTGGCAGTGCATCCACAATCCACCAGTCCCCCCCAAGACGCCGTCATCGCGACGCTTTGCTCTGAAATCTGTACAGAGATGGAGCGCTTGCGGCTGACCTACGGCAGGAACCTCGAGCCCTACCGAGAACACGGGATGCCATGGCTGGGGACAATCCTGAAGAGGCTGCCCCCCCTGCAAGGCACGGCAAAACTAACGCAGCTTGTTTTCCTGTCGGCCATCGGCCTCAGGATGAACAACATCTTTGTGGACTTCAACATCTGGAAGGACCTGGCTCAGAGCGCGCCTCTGAGCCAGGCTGAGTTGCAGCGCAAGATAATTCTCTCCCGGGACCTGCTGGAAGGGGTGACTGCACTGAGGGTGTACAAGCTGTACAAAGACGTGCCCTACAGGCTGTGGAAGCCTCGTGCAGCCCCGGGCCCGGCCCTCAAGAGCTTGCCACCAAAAGACACAGAAGACGTCCACTCGGATGATGTCCCGCAGGTGCAGGAGGAGGAGGAGGTGCCTGGTTTGAAATCAAAAAGCCAGATCCTGCCAGGAAGCGTGAGGCTGCGCTGGCAGGACTGGGAAATGGAGCTGGTCTCAAAAAACCCTGGTATGACCCATAGGGAGGCCTACCAAGCCTACGTCAGGGCTTGCCAGGAGACGGGCAGATTGATCAGGACTCTGGAGGCGTTTTCCAAGAAGAGGAGGCAGTTGCTGAGAGTTCCCTTGTAAATTGTTGCCCTTGTTCTACAAAAAAACAAAAAAATCCTGTTCCCAGGAGCCAAAAAAAAAAAAAAAAAAAAATCCTACGTTATAGGACCAAAAAAAAGGGTTAGGGTCCTCTAAGAAGAGGCATCCTCGGAAGGGTTAGGGTTAAGTCCATAGGTTAGGTCCAATTAGGTCCATTTTTTTTCTTTTTCACACCCACACACACACACACTAACAAACCCACTTACATACATAAAACACACACAATGCATCCACAACATTTATACACATTTATTGGTACATTCTCAAACACACATACATAAAGGCACACACTGCATGCATGACACTTACACACGTTTCTTTCCACATATTCCCTCACATGGACTCTGCCTTGTCGTGGCGTGGGGGCTTAAGTGCCATTGTGGTCCTGTGGACACTGGGGATGGGGTCTGGCCAGCTGGTCTACTACTGCCGTACAAAACAGTAGTAGACCAGCTGGCTAGACCCAATCCCCAGAGTCCACAGGACCACTAGGGCACGACTAAAGAGTCCAAATTGTTGCACAATCACATGTGTGGGTTTCACACACTCACAGTCTCCCAAATACTATGGGAGCCACATCCTGCGATATCTCACCAACGCCTTGGTGGTCCTGTGGAAACTGGGGTTGGGGTCTGGCCAGCTGGTCTACTACTGCCGTACCAAACAGCAGTAGACCAGCTGGCTAGACCCAATCCCCAGAGTCCACAGGACCACTAGGGCACGACCAAAGAGTCCAAATAGTTGCACAATCACATGTGTGGGTTTCCCACACTCACAGTCTCCCAAATACTATGGGAGCCACATCCTGCGATATCTCACCAACGCCTTGGTGGTCCTGTGGAAACTGGGTTTGGGGTCTGGCCAGCTGGTCTACTACTGCCGTACCAAACAGCAGTAGACCAGCTGGCCAGACCCAATCCCCAGAGTCCACAGGACCACTAGGGCACGACCAAAGAGTCCAAATAGTTGCACAATCACATGTGTGGGTTTCCCACACTCACAGTCTCCCAAATACTATGGGAGCCACATCCTGCGATATCTCACCAACGCCTTGGTGGTCCTGTGGAAACTGGGGTTGGGGTCTGGCCAGCTGGTCTACTACTGCCGTACCAAACAGCAGTAGACCAGCTGGCTAGACCCAATCCCCAGAGTCCACAGGACCACTAGGGCACGACTAAAGAGTCCAAATTGTTGCACAATCACATGTGTGGGTTTCACACACTCACAGTCTCCCAAATACTATGGGAGCCACATCCTGCGATATCTCACCAACGCCTTGGTGGTCCTGTGGACACTGGGGATGGGGTCTGGCCAGCTGGTCTACTACTGCCGTACCAAACAGCAGTAGACCAGCTGGCTAGACCCAATCCCCAGAGTCCACAGGACCACTAGGGCACGACCAAAGAGTCCAAATAGTTGCACAATCACATGTGTGGGTTTCACACACTCACAGTCTCCCAAATACTATGGGAGCCACATCCTGCGATATCTCACCAACGCCTTGGTGGTCCTGTGGACACTGGGGATGGGGTCTGGCCAGCTGGTCTACTACTGCCGTACCAAACAGCAGTAGACCAGCTGGCCAGACCCAATCCCCAGAGTCCACAGGACCACTAGGGCACGACCAAAGAGTCCAAATAGTTGCACAATCACATGTGTGGGTTTCCCACACACACAGTCTCCCAAATAGTATGGGAGCCACATCCTGCGATATCTCACCAACGCCTTGGTGGTCCTGTGGACACTGGGGATGGGGTCTGGCCAGCTGGTCTACTACTGCCGTACCAAACAGCAGTAGACCAGCTGGTTAGACCCAGAACCCAGAGTCCACAGGACCACTAGGGCACCACCAAAGAGTCCAAATAGTTGCACAATCATATGTGTGGGTTTCCCACACACAGTCTCCGAAATACAGGCTTGTCGGCCTTTCTTTCCGACGCCATGCCCACTTACTGTATGAAAGTGCCGTCGGACCTTATATGGTTGGACACATGAGGCCCTCAGCTATCCATAGACGTTGGTTTGATGCCTCTGGCACATTCCTACCAAAAGATATGAACTTCACATCTTTCCACAAAACCTAACCCAAAAAATAATTCCACCAAGTGCATTCCCATGCATGTCAGAGTCCTGTGTGTGTGTATGTGAGTGCGAGTGAGGCATCTTTTCAAGTGAGGATCTTGGTGGAGAACTTGGGCAGCCTACACAGGTGGAGCTCATCACCTCATCAGGGTGCTGGGAATAAAGGAGCGGCAGAGCCTTCACTCAGTGCTGGGTGATTAACCTTCACAGGTAGTCTCTCTGACCCTCTGTTGTAGCTTTCCTGTTAAAAGTTAATGACTATAATCACTGTTTAGGGTACTGAATCACAACTTTTTGGACAAAAGAACTTAGAAACTTTCCACCAAATGAGGTCCCATGTATTTCCTATGGGAAATACATTTTGTCAAAAGCATTTTTTTTTCAAAAAAAATCATGTCTCTAAAATGGGTACCACTCAACTCCAAATGACCTGAAACGTGCTCCAAACAACATTCCCCAGGGTCCCTTTTGGCTGTGGGACTTAGTAAAAAATCGCCTCTCATTCATTTCAATGCTGAAATGCTCAATTTCCGAAGGTCACTGAACATGGGCAAGTGAGGTGTCTACAGACTCGGGGGGGCCTGCTGAGCACGGGGAACCAACTCCCAGCTCGATACGACTTTCCCAGCCTGACCTGCACTTGGGCCAAAAATGAATGGGAGTCTAGGGCAGCCCTAGGAAGGGAGGGGCCTAGGACCACCAAACTTGGGGGACACCTGGGGGGCCCCCTGGGCACTATACACACCAAGTTTGGTCCAATGAGCACTTGTACTTTTTGAGTTATTTCGAGTGAGCAAATTTTTCACATAATGGGAGTCAATGACAGCTACATCATAGGAATAAGCCACACCCACCAAACTCGGTGGGCATGTAGGTACCCTCCCACAGTCTCTCTGTGCCAAGTTTGGTCTCCCTACCACTTATACTTTTTGAGTTATTTCGAGTGAGCAAATCCATTTTCTGGTTTTCATCCTATATCCCTAACCCCTAACCCTAACCCCTGTCAGCACAAATCAGCAGGGCAACACAGGGATTTGAACCCCGTCCCACAAGTGGGAGTACCAATACCATTGCCTTTTGCCTTTTTTAATGCTATATGACAAGGTAAAGCAAAACTTGCATTAAGAACAGCATGCTAATTTGTGTATGTTAACTGATGTTAACAGCCATTTATCTTCAATTTCAAATATACTTCGGTGGAAGTTAAATAAATGCCGTCTTAATGCAAGAAAACGAAACCTCTAAAAATAAACTATTTACAAAATGTTGTACAAGAAAATAAATAAAAAATCACAAAGACACTTACCTCAAATAATAATACTTACCAAACATAATTTCAGTGAAAAACATAACAACTAAGTCATCACCCTACTTACCACATACCCGAAAAGGAAGAAAAACCCAAGATTTGGGGTATTTTTTTTGGTTCCAAGATGGTTTTGTTTTTTTGTTTTTTGGTTCCTGGGAACAGAATTTTTTTTTTAACTATTTACAAAATGTTGTACAAGAAAACACATAAAAAAACCAAAGACACTTACCTTAAATAATAATACTTACCAAACATAATTTCAGTGTAAAACAAAAAAACTAAGTCATCACCCTACTTACCATATACCCGAAAAAGAAGAAAAACGCAAGAGTTGGTGTAATTTTTTTGGTTCCAAGATGGTTTTGTTTTTCTGTTTTTTTTTTTGGTTCCTGGGAACAGGATTTTTTTTAAAGTATTAACAAAATCTTGTACACATAACTATTTACCTTGGAATTACATCCTTACCTCACTCGTTTAGATACTCTCTTCGTTTCTTTCTGAAGGCAAAGAATGTCCGGATCCTCATCTGGTTCTCCTCACACCACTTGAGATACGCATTGTATGCATCTCGGTGACCAATGGATTTGTCCACATTGAGGTAATCCAGTTCCATGGCTGACCACTTCAGCCTAACGTTGCCAGGGAGAACTCGTGTGGAAGACCACCCCGACTCCTCCACCTCCTCTGACTCCACCTCCGGCACCTCTGGCACCTGTTCTTTCTCATGGGGTGGGGGCTTTTTTCCTATGTCCATAGGAACTGGATTTCTAGGCATGTTTGGACGTACCTGGATGGAATGATGGATTTTCGAGAGCCGAAATGCTGTGACCTTCTCCAACAGGTCTCTACCGAGGATGAGTTTTTGCTGGAGACATGCCTGGCTCAAGGGCATCGTCTCAGAGAGAGTCCGCAAAACATCGTAATCGATGTAATCCCCGTTCATACGTAATGCCACGCAGCTGACGAATGTCAGCTGCTGAAGGCGATCCTCTCCTTCAAGATGGGGCATCCTACGTAGAACTTGTGGCAGCCACGGCATTCCATAGACCCGGTACTTCTCTAAATACCTACCGAAACAGAGCCGCTGGCGCTCAATTTCTGTAGCTATTTCGGCCGTGAGGCTGGCCATCCTTGCCTCCTCCGGTGGATCTGTTCCATCTGGGTGAACAACTTGGAAGCAGTTGGGCACCAACCTGACGCAGTATCTAGTGGTGGCATCCTTGAGACGCATCAAGGGAAAGAACTTGATATTAAGCTCCGCCAAACCCACCAGCAGGCATGCGGCCACGTCCTTACCAGCACCCTGAACGATGTCTTTCCCTCTGGAGAAGACGTGAGGGAAAGTGAAGCGCTGGACCGTTGCAAGTTGCTGCGCCAGGGTCTGTGCAGTGATGCTACCCGTCAACTTGCATCCCAGTGGCAGCGTCTTTCCCTGGAGAACATAGAGGGGGAGTGAAGAGGTGTCGTAAAGGTCTCCAATGATGACCCTCAGCATGGACGCTCCCAGTACCGAGGGTGCTGCTTCCAGGGTGTCAGTCAATGGAAACAGGCGCCGCACTCGGAACTGGAGCTGGGTGTTTGGTGTCCAGGTCTTGAGGGGAGGAGGGTTGTCCCCCTCCGCCGCGCTGTTAAAGTCGGCAAGGCCCAGGAATCCCCTTCTGTGGCTCAGGCTCCGTTCCCTCACCGTGCAGGTCCCCAGCGAGGCACTATAATGGGTATCAGAAGGGCTGAGTGGGTGACCATAGGCCAACTCCTCATAACCCAACTCAAGCTGGAAAGCCTGCCAGCTTGGCTTGAAGCCCCCTCTCCCACTGTGCTCAGTCAGGATTTGGGATAGTCCTTCTGCAAAGTAGTCGACTGTCTTCTTGACAACTCTCACCATGCCATCACCGACAAACGGCACCAGCAGAGGATGACTCTCGACGAGAGTTGCAAAGTTGCCAGTGTTGACAAATGTTGCAGCGGACAAGTGCCCTGGGATGGCTCCTGATCGTTCCCGATCCATCCATTTCCCGACGTACTCCAGTCGGGCGCCAAGCTGCGTCCCCATCTTGGTGGCCATGTCCTGGATGTAACTCAGGTACTTGAAGGCCTCGGTCGCCATGGACCCTTTGGTGGAAGGGTGCTGGAGGTCGCACAGGGTAACCATGCCACTGATCGGGTGGAAATACCTGCTGGGGAAACGGACGTGGGGTGACGGGGTGTAAAATTGAACGAATTTTACCTCAAGAAGCCCAGAGAAAATGCCAAAGATCCTTCTGTCAAGGGACACCGGCTTCCCCTTCAAAAGCGTCTGGGAATTCACAATGTCATGCATCCCCAAGCAGGTCCACATTTTACATGAATCCCTGGAAAGCAACGTCTGCAGTCCGTACCGGGACCACAGAAGTTGAACGGAGGGGTCTTTTGCCTCAACAGTTAGGGCAATGTGTAGGGACATTGCGCTGATCCGTTTTGTATCCACCCACGGCCTCAGATGGATGGTCCCATCCAACTTCTGGCCAAACCGGGTAATGGATGGAACCAAAACAATCGACACATGTGAGGCATTGACCCGGTCCACTGCCTTCTGGAGCACTTCGAATAAGAAGACCTGGTCCTGCTCCAAGACTTCAAACTTTGATGTCAATTTAAGGTTCTGCTTTGAGAAGGTGGGCCTCTTGAGCTCTTGCGGCGGGAGGAGCTGGAGCTGCTCCTGGAAGGCGAGAACAACATCCTGCAATGCAGTGATTGCAATCTGTCTGTAGCTCTTTTTGTCCAGGAGCATCTCATTCGGCTTTTTTGGGTCTTTCGGTAGAGCCGTCAGGTTCAAAAAATAGCCGCCGTCCACCAGCGCAATCACCACTCCCTGCATGTTCTGCATTGCCGTAAGGGCTTTTGGAGGCAGGTTCTGCAGGTCTACATGCTTCTTCAAGTAGACGAAGAAATCAGACATCTTGGTGGGCGTTGGAGGGAAGAATAAGAAATGCACTCCCCTGGTCAGTGCTGAAAGCTCAGAGAGCTCCATGACGATCCCGTCAATGTCATGGGAGAAAATGAGGTTCTCCCAGGGGTTCTCGATGACCGATGGGTGCAGATGCACTCTCACCGAAGTTGAATGGAGGAACTCCTCCAGCGTCTCATACTCACCAAAGGGCCGGGTAATGTTGTCGGTGTTCTCATGTCCAACAGCAAGGAAGTCTTCAGTCTCCTGAAAGTTTGCCTTTAAAATGCAGGTTTAGAACATTTTCAAGGAAAGAAACAATAAGCATTAGCATTAGCATTTCATTATAACCCACCAAATCAAGTTAGGTTCAGGCTATATTCAAGAAAAAAAAATTAGCATTACCATTAGCATTAGCATTAAGATTAACATTAGCATTAGCATTAGCATTTGGGTAAGCATTAGCATTAAGATTAGCATTAGCACTAGCATTAGCATTAGCACTAGCATTAGCATTAGCATGTCATTATAACCCACCAACTCAAGTTAGGTTCAGGACATATTCAAGAAAAACATTGGCATTAGCATTAGAATTGTCACTAGCATTAGCATGTCATTATTGTGTAAAAAGCAATGTATAACTTACCATTTTGAAGACACAAGGCTCACAGAGAGCCCCTTGACTGGTTTCCTCCTTTTATACTCACCGTTTTAGGAGAGAAAAAAGGCATTTGTTATTACAATATAACAAACCCACAACAAATATGATGCTTTTTAAAAAACCTATTTTAGACCATTAATTAAAAATAAGAAAAATGTATTTTCAACACATTTGTATTAGATAGACTCTTCTTTAATTTATAGTGTGAAAAAAAATTTTTTTTTTAAACATTATTTAGTGTTATGGTTAGGATTATGGTTGGGGTTAGTATAAGGGGCTGAGTGCCATTTTGGAAATCAATATTCATCACCCTTAACAGTGATTCATAGCTTCGAAACTTTGGCTACCCCCCCATTTTCGGGCACCCTGAATCTATCAATACTAATTAATAAGGGGTGGTAACTTCCGGTCCGGAGTTATTAGCCAATCACGTTAAAACGCCTATAACTCCAGAATGGAAGATCGTAGAGACATGGAGCTTAGTCAGGCGTGTTCAAAAGGGTCGAATTATGTCAGACAGAAGTCACTTCCGAGTCTCTAAGACCTTTCTTTCGGGAGTTATAGCAATTCAATATGCTTGTCACTGATTGGCCCATAACTCCGGAAGTGAATAAGTGAATGTCAAAAATCATGTCTCAAAAATGGGTACCAATCGACTCCAAATGGCCTGAAACGTGCTCCTAACAACTTTCCCCATGGTCATTTTTGGCTGTGGGACTAAGAAAAAATGAAAATCGCCTCCCATTCATGAAATGCTCAATTTCCGAAGGTCACTAAACATGGGCAAGTGAGGTGTCTACAGACTCGGGGGGACCTGCTGAGCACGGGGAACCAATAGCTCGATACGACCTTCCCAGCCTGACCTGCACTTGGCCTGAAAATTAATGGGAGTCTACGGCAGCCGTAGGAAGGGAGGGGCCTAGGACCACCAAACTTGGGGGACACCTGGGGGGCCCCCTGGGCACTATACACACCAAGTTTGGTCCAATGAGCACTTGTACTTTTCGAGTTATTTCGAGTGAGCAAATTTTTCACATAGTGGGAGTCAATGACAGCTACGTCATAGGAATAAGCCACACCCACCAAACTCGGTGGGCATGTAGGTCGCCTCCCACAGTCTCTCTGTGCCAAGTTTGGTCTCCCTACCACTTATACTTTTTGAGTTATTTCGAGTGAGCAAATCCATTTTCTGGTTTTCATCCTATATCCCTAACCCCTAACCCCCTAACCCTAACCCTACCCTAACCCTAACCCTAACCCCACTCAGCTCTTATCCTAACCCTAACCCTAACCCACCCTAACCCCCTAACCCTAACCCTAACCCTCGCGAAAATAGCACTCCATTCATTTCAATGCGGAAACAGTTTTTGATGATTATCTCCGTAACGAAAGGTCGTAGAGACTTGGAAGTGACTTCTGTCAGACATAATCTGACCCTTGTGAACACGCCTGACTTGTCCCCGTGTCTCTACGACCCTCCGTTCCGGAGATATTACCAATTTTTTTTCTGGCGTTGCCCCGCCCCCGAACGTCGTATGGCGATGTTAAACATTTTTTTTCACACTATAAGTTAAAGAATAGTTTATTTAATACAAATGTGTTAAAAAAGAAAATTTCATCCAATTTATTAATGGTCTAAAATAGGGTGTCTAAAAGTCATTACATGCGTCTCTTTGTAATGATAAGTGCATTTTGTCGTCTAAAAAGGCAGAGTATAAAAGGAGGCGCCCAGTCAAGGGACTGTCAGTGTGCTTTCGTCTCTGTACTTAAACATCATTCTGAAATAGTTATTTCATCAGCAGATCCCTAACCCTTGACTTCCTCGAGCCTTCTTTGGTAGACAGCGTTACTGTCCACTGTGACTGCAACATTAAGGCACAGGACAGCAGAACACACCTCCTGTGGGGGAGGAGCGGCCTGCAGGAACTCGTGGGCCACAACAGCAGCCTCTTCAGCGTGCTGGTCATGCATGAGGCTGTTAATGCTCAGACGCCCCTTGACGGCAGGAACCTGGGCCTGACCAGGGAATTATTTGATCTCTGCAAGGCTCCAGTGACCTTCCTGCAATTGTACAGCACTTCCCCCCACGTCCGCTATACTCAGAAGTACTTCCACCCGGTGAGCGGCGTTGTCACCCTCCTTGGCATCCAGTACCCAAAGACCATGCAGGCCATGAGCAACGAGGCCTGGGAATACATCTGCCGGGTGGATGACTTAAGGAAGAAGATGGTGGGCCAGCTGGGTGCCCGGCTGGAATATGTGGCCAGGCTGGAGAGACCGGACACAATGGCATTTTCAGCGAAGGCACTGATAAATGAGGAGGCCCTGCTGGAGCTTGTCGCCAGGAGGCCCGTGCTGCTTCCCTTCCAGGGCACGGCTCTCATCCACTATGCTCAGAGGACCCTGCAACATATTTACACTGTCCTCAAAGACATCTGTGAACGCCATGAGCATAAAGTAGGGTTTGAGCCGGCCTGGAAGGCTTACCAAATGGAGCTGGCATTTGAGGAGATGGTCTCTGGGCACCCGGGATCCCACCAGAACCGTCACTACAGCGCCTCCCTGGGCACCTGCAGCTGCAGTGAGAGGAGCTTGACTCATGTCAGGGGGGTGTTGGGCCTGGCACCCTGCAACGCGGCGGCAGAGGGCGAGAGCCCGCCACCTCTACGGGTGTGGACGGGCAACACCCAGCTCCACTGGCGGGTGCGCCGGCTGTTTCCGCTGGCGGAGGCAGTCGGAGCGGAGCCCTCGGTCCTGGGAGTGGTGATGGTCAGGGTGATCCTGGGGGACCTGTTTGACACCAGCTCCCTCCCCATGTACATCCTGACAGGGGAGAAGTTACCAGAGGGCACACGCCTCGTTGGGGCTGTTACTCAGGAGGTGCTTGTCAAACAGCTGCTGGACAGCTACAATTTCAGCTTCCCACACACCTTCAACAGGGGGAAGCAGCTCGCGCTGGACGCGGGACAGGATGTGGCTGCCTGCCTCCTGTTGGGGTTAAGGGAGCTGAAGTTGACTTACTTCCCACTCCTCAGGATGAAGGACAAGACCACTCGGTACTGCGTGAGGAGAGTGGTGAACCACTACGTGGCAGTGCATCCACAATCCACCAGTCCCCCCCAAGACGCCGTCATCGCGACGCTTTGCTCTGAAATCTGTACAGAGATGGAGCGCTTGCGGCTGACCTACGGCAGGAACCTCGAGCCCTACCGAGAACACGGGATGCCATGGCTGGGGACAATCCTGAAGAGGCTGCCCCCCCTGCAAGGCACGGCAAAACTAACGCAGCTTGTTTTCCTGTCGGCCATCGGCCTCAGGATGAACAACATCTTTGTGGACTTCAACATCTGGAAGGACCTGGCTCAGAGCGCGCCTCTGAGCCAGGCTGAGTTGCAGCGCAAGATAATTCTCTCCCGGGACCTGCTGGAAGGGGTGACTGCACTGAGGGTGTACAAGCTGTACAAAGACGTGCCCTACAGGCTGTGGAAGCCTCGTGCAGCCCCGGGCCCGGCCCTCAAGAGCTTGCCACCAAAAGACACAGAAGACGTCCACTCGGATGATGTCCCGCAGGTGCAGGAGGAGGAGGAGGTGCCTGGTTTGAAATCAAAAAGCCAGATCCTGCCAGGAAGCGTGAGGCTGCGCTGGCAGGACTGGGAAATGGAGCTGGTCTCAAAAAACCCTGGTATGACCCATAGGGAGGCCTACCAAGCCTACGTCAGGGCTTGCCAGGAGACGGGCAGATTGATCAGGACTCTGGAGGCGTTTTCCAAGAAGAGGAGGCAGTTGCTGAGAGTTCCCTTGTAAATTGTTGCCCTTGTTCTACAAAAAAACAAAAAAATCCTGTTCCCAGGAGCCAAAAAAAAAAAAAAAAAAAAATCCTACGTTATAGGACCAAAAAAAAGGGTTAGGGTCCTCTAAGAAGAGGCATCCTCGGAAGGGTTAGGGTTAAGTCCATAGGTTAGGTCCAATTAGGTCCATTTTTTTTCTTTTTCACACCCACACACACACACACTAACAAACCCACTTACATACATAAAACACACACAATGCATCCACAACATTTATACACATTTATTGGTACATTCTCAAACACACATACATAAAGGCACACACTGCATGCATGACACTTACACACGTTTCTTTCCACATATTCCCTCACATGGACTCTGCCTTGTCGTGGCGTGGGGGCTTAAGTGCCATTGTGGTCCTGTGGACACTGGGGATGGGGTCTGGCCAGCTGGTCTACTACTGCCGTACAAAACAGTAGTAGACCAGCTGGCTAGACCCAATCCCCAGAGTCCACAGGACCACTAGGGCACGACTAAAGAGTCCAAATTGTTGCACAATCACATGTGTGGGTTTCACACACTCACAGTCTCCCAAATACTATGGGAGCCACATCCTGCGATATCTCACCAACGCCTTGGTGGTCCTGTGGAAACTGGGGTTGGGGTCTGGCCAGCTGGTCTACTACTGCCGTACCAAACAGCAGTAGACCAGCTGGCTAGACCCAATCCCCAGAGTCCACAGGACCACTAGGGCACGACCAAAGAGTCCAAATAGTTGCACAATCACATGTGTGGGTTTCCCACACTCACAGTCTCCCAAATACTATGGGAGCCACATCCTGCGATATCTCACCAACGCCTTGGTGGTCCTGTGGAAACTGGGTTTGGGGTCTGGCCAGCTGGTCTACTACTGCCGTACCAAACAGCAGTAGACCAGCTGGCCAGACCCAATCCCCAGAGTCCACAGGACCACTAGGGCACGACCAAAGAGTCCAAATAGTTGCACAATCACATGTGTGGGTTTCCCACACTCACAGTCTCCCAAATACTATGGGAGCCACATCCTGCGATATCTCACCAACGCCTTGGTGGTCCTGTGGAAACTGGGGTTGGGGTCTGGCCAGCTGGTCTACTACTGCCGTACCAAACAGCAGTAGACCAGCTGGCTAGACCCAATCCCCAGAGTCCACAGGACCACTAGGGCACGACTAAAGAGTCCAAATTGTTGCACAATCACATGTGTGGGTTTCACACACTCACAGTCTCCCAAATACTATGGGAGCCACATCCTGCGATATGTCACCAACGCCTTGGTGGTCCTGTGGACACTGGGGATGGGGTCTGGCCAGCTGGTCTACTACTGCCGTACCAAACAGCAGTAGACCAGCTGGCTAGACCCAATCCCCAGAGTCCACAGGACCACTAGGGCATGACCAAAGAGTCCAAATAGTTGCACAATCACATGTGTGGGTTTCACACACTCACAGTCTCCCAAATACTATGGGAGCCACATCCTGCGATATCTCACCAACGCCTTGGTGGTCCTGTGGACACTGGGGATGGGGTCTGGCCAGCTGGTCTACTACTGCCGTACCAAACAGCAGTAGACCAGCTGGCCAGACCCAATCCCCAGAGTCCACAGGACCACTAGGGCACGACCAAAGAGTCCAAATAGTTGCACAATCACATGTGTGGGTTTCCCACACACACAGTCTCCCAAATAGTATGGGAGCCACATCCTGCGATATCTCACCAACGCCTTGGTGGTCCTGTGGACACTGGGGATGGGGTCTGGCCAGCTGGTCTACTACTGCCGTACCAAACAGCAGTAGACCAGCTGGTTAGACCCAGAACCCAGAGTCCACAGGACCACTAGGGCACCACCAAAGAGTCCAAATAGTTGCACAATCATATGTGTGGGTTTCCCACACACAGTCTCCGAAATACAGGCTTGTCGGCCTTTCTTTCCGACGCCATGCCCACTTACTGTATGAAAGTGCCGTCGGACCTTATATGGTTGGACACATGAGGCCCTCAGCTATCCATAGACGTTGGTTTGATGCCTCTGGCACATTCCTACCAAAAGATATGAACTTCACATCTTTCCACAAAACCTAACCCAAAAAATAATTCCACCAAGTGCATTCCCATGCATGTCAGAGTCCTGTGTGTGTGTATGTGAGTGCGAGTGAGGCATCTTTTCAAGTGAGGATCTTGGTGGAGAACTTGGGCAGCCTACACAGGTGGAGCTCATCACCTCATCAGGGTGCTGGGAATAAAGGAGCGGCAGAGCCTTCACTCAGTGCTGGGTGATTAACCTTCACAGGTAGTCTCTCTGACCCTCTGTTGTAGCTTTCCTGTTAAAAGTTAATGACTATAATCACTGTTTAGGGTACTGAATCACAACTTTTTGGACAAAAGAACTTAGAAACTTTCCACCAAATGAGGTCCCATGTATTTCCTATGGGAAATACATTTTGTCAAAAGCATTTTTTTTTCAAAAAAAATCATGTCTCTAAAATGGGTACCACTCAACTCCAAATGACCTGAAACGTGCTCCAAACAACATTCCCCAGGGTCCATTTTGGCTGTGGGACTTAGTAAAAAATCGCCTCTCATTCATTTCAATGCTGAAATGCTCAATTTCCGAAGGTCACTGAACATGGGCAAGTGAGGTGTCTACAGACTCGGGGGGGCCTGCTGAGCACGGGGAACCAACTCCCAGCTCGATACGACTTTCCCAGCCTGACCTGCACTTGGGCCAAAAATGAATGGGAGTCTAGGGCAGCCCTAGGAAGGGAGGGGCCTAGGACCACCAAACTTGGGGGACACCTGGGGGGCCCCCTGGGCACTATACACACCAAGTTTGGTCCAATGAGCACTTGTACTTTTTGAGTTATTTCGAGTGAGCAAATTTTTCACATAATGGGAGTCAATGACAGCTACATCATAGGAATAAGCCACACCCACCAAACTCGGTGGGCATGTAGGTACCCTCCCACAGTCTCTCTGTGCCAAGTTTGGTCTCCCTACCACTTATACTTTTTGAGTTATTTCGAGTGAGCAAATCCATTTTCTGGTTTTCATCCTATATCCCTAACCCCTAACCCTAACCCCTGTCAGCACAAATCAGCAGGGCAACACAGGGATTTGAACCCCGTCCCACAAGTGGGAGTACCAATACCATTGCCTTTTGCCTTTTTTAATGCTATATGACAAGGTAAAGCAAAACTTGCATTAAGAACAGCATGCTAATTTGTGTATGTTAACTGATGTTAACAGCCATTTATCTTCAATTTCAAATATACTTCGGTGGAAGTTAAATAAATGCCGTCTTAATGCAAGAAAACGAAACCTCTAAAAATAAACTATTTACAAAATGTTGTACAAGAAAATAAATAAAAAATCACAAAGACACTTACCTCAAATAATAATACTTACCAAACATAATTTCAGTGTAAAACATAACAACTAAGTCATCACCCTACTTACCACATACCCGAAAAGGAAGAAAAACCCAAGATTTGGGGTATTTTTTTTGGTTCCAAGATGGTTTTGTTTTTTTGTTTTTTGGTTCCTGGGAACAGAATTTTTTTTTTAACTGTTTACAAAATGTTGTACAAGAAAACACATAAAAAACCAAAGACACTTACCTTAAATAATAATACTTACCAAACATAATTTCAGTGTAAAACAAAAAAACTAAGTCATCACCCTACTTACCATATACCCGAAAAAGAAGAAAAACGCAAGAGTTGGTGTAATTTTTTTGGTTCCAAGATGGTTTTGTTTTTCTGTTTTTTTTTTTGGTTCCTGGGAACAGGATTTTTTTTAAAGTATTAACAAAATCTTGTACACATAACTATTTACCTTGGAATTACATCCTTACCTCCCTCGTTTAGATACTCTCTTCGTTTCTTTCTGAAGGCAAAGAATGTCCGGATCCTCATCTGGTTCTCCTCACACCACTTGAGATACGCATTGTATGCATCTCGGTGACCAATGGATTTGTCCACATTGAGGTAATCCAGTTCCATGGCTGACCACTTCAGCCTAACGTTGCCAGGGAGAACTCGTGTGGAAGACCACCCCGACTCCTCCACCTCCTCTGACTCCACCTCCGGCACCTCTGGCACCTGTTCTTTCTCATGGGGTGGGGGCTTTTTTCCTATGTCCATAGGAACTGGATTTCTAGGCATGTTTGGACGTACCTGGATGGAATGATGGATTTTCGAGAGCCGAAATGCTGTGACCTTCTCCAACAGGTCTCTACCGAGGATGAGTTTTTGCTGGAGACATGCCTGGCTCAAGGGCATCGTCTCAGAGAGAGTCCGCAAAACATCGTAATCGATGTAATCCCCGTTCATACGTAATGCCACGCAGCTGACGAATGTCAGCTGCTGAAGGCGATCCTCTCCTTCAAGATGGGGCATCCTACGTAGAACTTGTGGCAGCCACGGCATTCCATAGACCCGGTACTTCTCTAAATACCTACCGAAACAGAGCCGCTGGCGCTCAATTTCTGTAGCTATTTCGGCCGTGAGGCTGGCCATCCTTGCCTCCTCCGGTGGATCTGTTCCATCTGGGTGAACAACTTGGAAGCAGTTGGGCACCAACCTGACGCAGTATCTAGTGGTGGCATCCTTGAGACGCATCAAGGGAAAGAACTTGATATTAAGCTCCGCCAAACCCACCAGCAGGCATGCGGCCACGTCCTTACCAGCACCCTGAACGATGTCTTTCCCTCTGGAGAAGACGTGAGGGAAAGTGAAGCGCTGGACCGTTGCAAGTTGCTGCGCCAGGGTCTGTGCAGTGATGCTACCCGTCAACTTGCATCCCAGTGGCAGCGTCTTTCCCTGGAGAACATAGAGGGGGAGTGAAGAGGTGTCGTAAAGGTCTCCAATGATGACCCTCAGCATGGACGCTCCCAGTACCGAGGGTGCTGCTTCCAGGGTGTCAGTCAATGGAAACAGGCGCCGCACTCGGAACTGGAGCTGGGTGTTTGGTGTCCAGGTCTTGAGGGGAGGAGGGTTGTCCCCCTCCGCCGCGCTGTTAAAGTCGGCAAGGCCCAGGAATCCCCTTCTGTGGCTCAGGCTCCGTTCCCTCACCGTGCAGGTCCCCAGCGAGGCACTATAATGGGTATCAGAAGGGCTGAGTGGGTGACCATAGGCCAACTCCTCATAACCCAACTCAAGCTGGAAAGCCTGCCAGCTTGGCTTGAAGCCCCCTCTCCCACTGTGCTCAGTCAGGATTTGGGATAGTCCTTCTGCAAAGTAGTCGACTGTCTTCTTGACAACTCTCACCATGCCATCACCGACAAACGGCACCAGCAGAGGATGACTCTCGACGAGAGTTGCAAAGTTGCCAGTGTTGACAAATGTTGCAGCGGACAAGTGCCCTGGGATGGCTCCTGATCGTTCCCGATCCATCCATTTCCCGACGTACTCCAGTCGGGCGCCAAGCTGCGTCCCCATCTTGGTGGCCATGTCCTGGATGTAACTCAGGTACTTGAAGGCCTCGGTCGCCATGGACCCTTTGGTGGAAGGGTGCTGGAGGTCGCACAGGGTAACCATGCCACTGATCGGGTGGAAATACCTGCTGGGGAAACGGACGTGGGGTGACGGGGTGTAAAATTGAACGAATTTTACCTCAAGAAGCCCAGAGAAAATGCCAAAGATCCTTCTGTCAAGGGACACCGGCTTCCCCTTCAAAAGCGTCTGGGAATTCACAATGTCATGCATCCCCAAGCAGGTCCACATTTTACATGAATCCCTGGAAAGCAACGTCTGCAGTCCGTACCGGGACCACAGAAGTTGAACGGAGGGGTCTTTTGCCTCAACAGTTAGGGCAATGTGTAGGGACATTGCGCTGATCCGTTTTGTATCCACCCACGGCCTCAGATGGATGGTCCCATCCAACTTCTGGCCAAACCGGGTAATGGATGGAACCAAAACAATCGACACATGTGAGGCATTGACCCGGTCCACTGCCTTCTGGAGCACTTCGAATAAGAAGACCTGGTCCTGCTCCAAGACTTCAAACTTTGATGTCAATTTAAGGTTCTGCTTTGAGAAGGTGGGCCTCTTGAGCTCTTGCGGCGGGAGGAGCTGGAGCTGCTCCTGGAAGGCGAGAACAACATCCTGCAATGCAGTGATTGCAATCTGTCTGTAGCTCTTTTTGTCCAGGAGCATCTCATTCGGCTTTTTTGGGTCTTTCGGTAGAGCCGTCAGGTTCAAAAAATAGCCGCCGTCCACCAGCGCAATCACCACTCCCTGCATGTTCTGCATTGCCGTAAGGGCTTTTGGAGGCAGGTTCTGCAGGTCTACATGCTTCTTCAAGTAGACGAAGAAATCAGACATCTTGGTGGGCGTTGGAGGGAAGAATAAGAAATGCACTCCCCTGGTCAGTGCTGAAAGCTCAGAGAGCTCCATGACGATCCCGTCAATGTCATGGGAGAAAATGAGGTTCTCCCAGGGGTTCTCGATGACCGATGGGTGCAGATGCACTCTCACCGAAGTTGAATGGAGGAACTCCTCCAGCGTCTCATACTCACCAAAGGGCCGGGTAATGTTGTCGGTGTTCTCATGTCCAACAGCAAGGAAGTCTTCAGTCTCCTGAAAGTTTGCCTTTAAAATGCAGGTTTAGAACATTTTCAAGGAAAGAAACAATAAGCATTAGCATTAGCATTTCATTATAACCCACCAAATCAAGTTAGGTTCAGGCTATATTCAAGAAAAAAAAATTAGCATTACCATTAGCATTAGCATTAAGATTAACATTAGCATTAGCATTAGCATTTGGGTAAGCATTAGCATTAAGATTAGCATTAGCACTAGCATTAGCATTAGCACTAGCATTAGCATTAGCATGTCATTATAACCCACCAACTCAAGTTAGGTTCAGGACATATTCAAGAAAAACATTGGCATTAGCATTAGAATTGTCACTAGCATTAGCATGTCATTATTGTGTAAAAAGCAATGTATAACTTACCATTTTGAAGACACAAGGCTCACAGAGAGCCCCTTGACTGGTTTCCTCCTTTTATACTCACCGTTTTAGGAGAGAAAAAAGGCATTTGTTATTACAATATAACAAACCCACAACAAATATGATGCTTTTTAAAAAACCTATTTTAGACCATTAATTAAAAATAAGAAAAATGTATTTTCAACACATTTGTATTAGATAGACTCTTCTTTAATTTATAGTGTGAAAAAAAATTTTTTTTTTAAACATTATTTAGTGTTATGGTTAGGATTATGGTTGGGGTTAGTATAAGGGGCTGAGTGCCATTTTGGAAATCAATATTCATCACCCTTAACAGTGATTCATAGCTTCGAAACTTTGGCTACCCCCCCATTTTCGGGCACCCTGAATCTATCAATACTAATTAATAAGGGGTGGTAACTTCCGGTCCGGAGTTATTAGCCAATCACGTTAAAACGCCTATAACTCCAGAATGGAAGATCGTAGAGACATGGAGCTTAGTCAGGCGTGTTCAAAAGGGTCGAATTATGTCAGACAGAAGTCACTTCCGAGTCTCTAAGACCTTTCTTTCGGGAGTTATAGCAATTCAATATGCTTGTCACTGATTGGCCCATAACTCCGGAAGTGAATAAGTGAATGTCAAAAATCATGTCTCAAAAATGGGTACCAATCGACTCCAAATGGCCTGAAACGTGCTCCTAACAACTTTCCCCATGGTCATTTTTGGCTGTGGGACTAAGAAAAAATGAAAATCGCCTCCCATTCATGAAATGCTCAATTTCCGAAGGTCACTAAACATGGGCAAGTGAGGTGTCTACAGACTCGGGGGGACCTGCTGAGCACGGGGAACCAATAGCTCGATACGACCTTCCCAGCCTGACCTGCACTTGGCCTGAAAATTAATGGGAGTCTACGGCAGCCGTAGGAAGGGAGGGGCCTAGGACCACCAAACTTGGGGGACACCTGGGGGGCCCCCTGGGCACTATACACACCAAGTTTGGTCCAATGAGCACTTGTACTTTTCGAGTTATTTCGAGTGAGCAAATTTTTCACATAGTGGGAGTCAATGACAGCTACGTCATAGGAATAAGCCACACCCACCAAACTCGGTGGGCATGTAGGTCGCCTCCCACAGTCTCTCTGTGCCAAGTTTGGTCTCCCTACCACTTATACTTTTTGAGTTATTTCGAGTGAGCAAATCCATTTTCTGGTTTTCATCCTATATCCCTAACCCCTAACCCCCTAACCCTAACCCTACCCTAACCCTAACCCTAACCCCACTCAGCTCTTATCCTAACCCTAACCCTAACCCACCCTAACCCCCTAACCCTAACCCTAACCCTCGCGAAAATAGCACTCCATTCATTTCAATGCGGAAACAGTTTTTGATGATTATCTCCGTAACGAAAGGTCGTAGAGACTTGGAAGTGACTTCTGTCAGACATAATCTGACCCTTGTGAACACGCCTGACTTGTCCCCGTGTCTCTACGACCCTCCGTTCCGGAGATATTACCAATTTTTTTTCTGGCGTTGCCCCGCCCCCGAACGTCGTATGGCGATGTTAAACATTTTTTTTCACACTATAAGTTAAAGAATAGTTTATTTAATACAAATGTGTTAAAAAAGAAAATTTCATCCAATTTATTAATGGTCTAAAATAGGGTGTCTAAAAGTCATTACATGCGTCTCTTTGTAATGATAAGTGCATTTTGTCGTCTAAAAAGGCAGAGTATAAAAGGAGGCGCCCAGTCAAGGGACTGTCAGTGTGCTTTCGTCTCTGTACTTAAACATCATTCTGAAATAGTTATTTCATCAGCAGATCCCTAACCCTTGACTTCCTCGAGCCTTCTTTGGTAGACAGCGTTACTGTCCACTGTGACTGCAACATTAAGGCACAGGACAGCAGAACACACCTCCTGTGGGGGAGGAGCGGCCTGCAGGAACTCGTGGGCCACAACAGCAGCCTCTTCAGCGTGCTGGTCATGCATGAGGCTGTTAATGCTCAGACGCCCCTTGACGGCAGGAACCTGGGCCTGACCAGGGAATTATTTGATCTCTGCAAGGCTCCAGTGACCTTCCTGCAATTGTACAGCACTTCCCCCCACGTCCGCTATACTCAGAAGTACTTCCACCCGGTGAGCGGCGTTGTCACCCTCCTTGGCATCCAGTACCCAAAGACCATGCAGGCCATGAGCAACGAGGCCTGGGAATACATCTGCCGGGTGGATGACTTAAGGAAGAAGATGGTGGGCCAGCTGGGTGCCCGGCTGGAATATGTGGCCAGGCTGGAGAGACCGGACACAATGGCATTTTCAGCGAAGGCACTGATAAATGAGGAGGCCCTGCTGGAGCTTGTCGCCAGGAGGCCCGTGCTGCTTCCCTTCCAGGGCACGGCTCTCATCCACTATGCTCAGAGGACCCTGCAACATATTTACACTGTCCTCAAAGACATCTGTGAACGCCATGAGCATAAAGTAGGGTTTGAGCCGGCCTGGAAGGCTTACCAAATGGAGCTGGCATTTGAGGAGATGGTCTCTGGGCACCCGGGATCCCACCAGAACCGTCACTACAGCGCCTCCCTGGGCACCTGCAGCTGCAGTGAGAGGAGCTTGACTCATGTCAGGGGGGTGTTGGGCCTGGCACCCTGCAACGCGGCGGCAGAGGGCGAGAGCCCGCCACCTCTACGGGTGTGGACGGGCAACACCCAGCTCCACTGGCGGGTGCGCCGGCTGTTTCCGCTGGCGGAGGCAGTCGGAGCGGAGCCCTCGGTCCTGGGAGTGGTGATGGTCAGGGTGATCCTGGGGGACCTGTTTGACACCAGCTCCCTCCCCATGTACATCCTGACAGGGGAGAAGTTACCAGAGGGCACACGCCTCGTTGGGGCTGTTACTCAGGAGGTGCTTGTCAAACAGCTGCTGGACAGCTACAATTTCAGCTTCCCACACACCTTCAACAGGGGGAAGCAGCTCGCGCTGGACGCGGGACAGGATGTGGCTGCCTGCCTCCTGTTGGGGTTAAGGGAGCTGAAGTTGACTTACTTCCCACTCCTCAGGATGAAGGACAAGACCACTCGGTACTGCGTGAGGAGAGTGGTGAACCACTACGTGGCAGTGCATCCACAATCCACCAGTCCCCCCCAAGACGCCGTCATCGCGACGCTTTGCTCTGAAATCTGTACAGAGATGGAGCGCTTGCGGCTGACCTACGGCAGGAACCTCGAGCCCTACCGAGAACACGGGATGCCATGGCTGGGGACAATCCTGAAGAGGCTGCCCCCCCTGCAAGGCACGGCAAAACTAACGCAGCTTGTTTTCCTGTCGGCCATCGGCCTCAGGATGAACAACATCTTTGTGGACTTCAACATCTGGAAGGACCTGGCTCAGAGCGCGCCTCTGAGCCAGGCTGAGTTGCAGCGCAAGATAATTCTCTCCCGGGACCTGCTGGAAGGGGTGACTGCACTGAGGGTGTACAAGCTGTACAAAGACGTGCCCTACAGGCTGTGGAAGCCTCGTGCAGCCCCGGGCCCGGCCCTCAAGAGCTTGCCACCAAAAGACACAGAAGACGTCCACTCGGATGATGTCCCGCAGGTGCAGGAGGAGGAGGAGGTGCCTGGTTTGAAATCAAAAAGCCAGATCCTGCCAGGAAGCGTGAGGCTGCGCTGGCAGGACTGGGAAATGGAGCTGGTCTCAAAAAACCCTGGTATGACCCATAGGGAGGCCTACCAAGCCTACGTCAGGGCTTGCCAGGAGACGGGCAGATTGATCAGGACTCTGGAGGCGTTTTCCAAGAAGAGGAGGCAGTTGCTGAGAGTTCCCTTGTAAATTGTTGCCCTTGTTCTACAAAAAAACAAAAAAATCCTGTTCCCAGGAGCCAAAAAAAAAAAAAAAAAAAAATCCTACGTTATAGGACCAAAAAAAAGGGTTAGGGTCCTCTAAGAAGAGGCATCCTCGGAAGGGTTAGGGTTAAGTCCATAGGTTAGGTCCAATTAGGTCCATTTTTTTTCTTTTTCACACCCACACACACACACACTAACAAACCCACTTACATACATAAAACACACACAATGCATCCACAACATTTATACACATTTATTGGTACATTCTCAAACACACATACATAAAGGCACACACTGCATGCATGACACTTACACACGTTTCTTTCCACATATTCCCTCACATGGACTCTGCCTTGTCGTGGCGTGGGGGCTTAAGTGCCATTGTGGTCCTGTGGACACTGGGGATGGGGTCTGGCCAGCTGGTCTACTACTGCCGTACAAAACAGTAGTAGACCAGCTGGCTAGACCCAATCCCCAGAGTCCACAGGACCACTAGGGCACGACTAAAGAGTCCAAATTGTTGCACAATCACATGTGTGGGTTTCACACACTCACAGTCTCCCAAATACTATGGGAGCCACATCCTGCGATATCTCACCAACGCCTTGGTGGTCCTGTGGAAACTGGGGTTGGGGTCTGGCCAGCTGGTCTACTACTGCCGTACCAAACAGCAGTAGACCAGCTGGCTAGACCCAATCCCCAGAGTCCACAGGACCACTAGGGCACGACCAAAGAGTCCAAATAGTTGCACAATCACATGTGTGGGTTTCCCACACTCACAGTCTCCCAAATACTATGGGAGCCACATCCTGCGATATCTCACCAACGCCTTGGTGGTCCTGTGGAAACTGGGTTTGGGGTCTGGCCAGCTGGTCTACTACTGCCGTACCAAACAGCAGTAGACCAGCTGGCCAGACCCAATCCCCAGAGTCCACAGGACCACTAGGGCACGACCAAAGAGTCCAAATAGTTGCACAATCACATGTGTGGGTTTCCCACACTCACAGTCTCCCAAATACTATGGGAGCCACATCCTGCGATATCTCACCAACGCCTTGGTGGTCCTGTGGAAACTGGGGTTGGGGTCTGGCCAGCTGGTCTACTACTGCCGTACCAAACAGCAGTAGACCAGCTGGCTAGACCCAATCCCCAGAGTCCACAGGACCACTAGGGCACGACTAAAGAGTCCAAATTGTTGCACAATCACATGTGTGGGTTTCACACACTCACAGTCTCCCAAATACTATGGGAGCCACATCCTGCGATATCTCACCAACGCCTTGGTGGTCCTGTGGACACTGGGGATTGGGTCTGGCCAGCTGGTCTACTACTGCCGTACCAAACAGCAGTAGACCAGCTGGCTAGACCCAATCCCCAGAGTCCACAGGACCACTAGGGCACGACCAAAGAGTCCAAATAGTTGCACAATCACATGTGTGGGTTTCACACACTCACAGTCTCCCAAATACTATGGGAGCCACATCCTGCGATATCTCACCAACGCCTTGGTGGTCCTGTGGACACTGGGGATGGGGTCTGGCCAGCTGGTCTACTACTGCCGTACCAAACAGCAGTAGACCAGCTGGCCAGACCCAATCCCCAGAGTCCACAGGACCACTAGGGCACGACCAAAGAGTCCAAATAGTTGCACAATCACATGTGTGGGTTTCCCACACACACAGTCTCCCAAATAGTATGGGAGCCACATCCTGCGATATCTCACCAACGCCTTGGTGGTCCTGTGGACACTGGGGATGGGGTCTGGCCAGCTGGTCTACTACTGCCGTACCAAACAGCAGTAGACCAGCTGGTTAGACCCAGAACCCAGAGTCCACAGGACCACTAGGGCACCACCAAAGAGTCCAAATAGTTGCACAATCATATGTGTGGGTTTCCCACACACAGTCTCCGAAATACAGGCTTGTCGGCCTTTCTTTCCGACGCCATGCCCACTTACTGTATGAAAGTGCCGTCGGACCTTATATGGTTGGACACATGAGGCCCTCAGCTATCCATAGACGTTGGTTTGATGCCTCTGGCACATTCCTACCAAAAGATATGAACTTCACATCTTTCCACAAAACCTAACCCAAAAAATAATTCCACCAAGTGCATTCCCATGCATGTCAGAGTCCTGTGTGTGTGTATGTGAGTGCGAGTGAGGCATCTTTTCAAGTGAGGATCTTGGTGGAGAACTTGGGCAGCCTACACAGGTGGAGCTCATCACCTCATCAGGGTGCTGGGAATAAAGGAGCGGCAGAGCCTTCACTCAGTGCTGGGTGATTAACCTTCACAGGTAGTCTCTCTGACCCTCTGTTGTAGCTTTCCTGTTAAAAGTTAATGACTATAATCACTGTTTAGGGTACTGAATCACAACTTTTTGGACAAAAGAACTTAGAAACTTTCCACCAAATGAGGTCCCATGTATTTCCTATGGGAAATACATTTTGTCAAAAGCATTTTTTTTTCAAAAAAAATCATGTCTCTAAAATGGGTACCACTCAACTCCAAATGACCTGAAACGTGCTCCAAACAACATTCCCCAGGGTCCCTTTTGGCTGTGGGACTTAGTAAAAAATCGCCTCTCATTCATTTCAATGCTGAAATGCTCAATTTCCGAAGGTCACTGAACATGGGCAAGTGAGGTGTCTACAGACTCGGGGGGGGCTGCTGAGCACGGGGAACCAACTCCCAGCTCGATACGACTTTCCCAGCCTGACCTGCACTTGGGCCAAAAATGAATGGGAGTCTAGGGCAGCCCTAGGAAGGGAGGGGCCTAGGACCACCAAACTTGGGGGACACCTGGGGGGCCCCCTGGGCACTATACACACCAAGTTTGGTCCAATGAGCACTTGTACTTTTTGAGTTATTTCGAGTGAGCAAATTTTTCACATAATGGGAGTCAATGACAGCTACATCATAGGAATAAGCCACACCCACCAAACTCGGTGGGCATGTAGGTACCCTCCCACAGTCTCTCTGTGCCAAGTTTGGTCTCCCTACCACTTATACTTTTTGAGTTATTTCGAGTGAGCAAATCCATTTTCTGGTTTTCATCCTATATCCCTAACCCCTAACCCTAACCCCTGTCAGCACAAATCAGCAGGGCAACACAGGGATTTGAACCCCGTCCCACAAGTGGGAGTACCAATACCATTGCCTTTTGCCTTTTTTAATGCTATATGACAAGGTAAAGCAAAACTTGCATTAAGAACAGCATGCTAATTTGTGTATGTTAACTGATGTTAACAGCCATTTATCTTCAATTTCAAATATACTTCGGTGGAAGTTAAATAAATGCCGTCTTAATGCAAGAAAACGAAACCTCTAAAAATAAACTATTTACAAAATGTTGTACAAGAAAATAAATAAAAAATCACAAAGACACTTACCTCAAATAATAATACTTACCAAACATAATTTCAGTGTAAAACATAACAACTAAGTCATCACCCTACTTACCACATACCCGAAAAGGAAGAAAAACCCAAGATTTGGGGTATTTTTTTTGGTTCCAAGATGGTTTTGTTTTTTTGTTTTTTGGTTCCTGGGAACAGAATTTTTTTTTTAACTATTTACAAAATGTTGTACAAGAAAACACATAAAAAAACCAAAGACACTTACCTTAAATAATAATACTTACCAAACATAATTTCAGTGTAAAACAAAAAAACTAAGTCATCACCCTACTTACCATATACCCGAAAAAGAAGAAAAACGCAAGAGTTGGTGTAATTTTTTTGGTTCCAAGATGGTTTTGTTTTTCTGTTTTTTTTTTTGGTTCCTGGGAACAGGATTTTTTTTAAAGTATTAACAAAATCTTGTACACATAACTATTTACCTTGGAATTACATCCTTACCTCACTCGTTTAGATACTCTCTTCGTTTCTTTCTGAAGGCAAAGAATGTCCGGATCCTCATCTGGTTCTCCTCACACCACTTGAGATACGCATTGTATGCATCTCGGTGACCAATGGATTTGTCCACATTGAGGTAATCCAGTTCCATGGCTGACCACTTCAGCCTAACGTTGCCAGGGAGAACTCGTGTGGAAGACCACCCCGACTCCTCCACCTACTCTGACTCCACCTCCGGCACCTCTGGCACCTGTTCTTTCTCATGGGGTGGGGGCTTTTTTCCTATGTCCATAGGAACTGGATTTCTAGGCATGTTTGGACGTACCTGGATGGAATGATGGATTTTCGAGAGCCGAAATGCTGTGACCTTCTCCAACAGGTCTCTACCGAGGATGAGTTTTTGCTGGAGACATGCCTGGCTCAAGGGCATCGTCTCAGAGAGAGTCCGCAAAACATCGTAATCGATGTGATCCCCGTTCATACGTAATGCCACGCAGCTGACGAATGTCAGCTGCTGAAGGCGATCCTCTCCTTCAAGATGGGGCATCCTACGTAGAACTTGTGGCAGCCACGGCATTCCATAGACCCGGTACTTCTCTAAATACCTACCGAAACAGAGCCGCTGGCGCTCAATTTCTGTAGCTATTTCGGCCGTGAGGCTGGCCATCCTTGCCTCCTCCGGTGGATCTGTTCCATCTGGGTGAACAACTTGGAAGCAGTTGGGCACCAACCTGACGCAGTATCTAGTGGTGGCATCCTTGAGACGCATCAAGGGAAAGAACTTGATATTAAGCTCCGCCAAACCCACCAGCAGGCATGCGGCCACGTCCTTACCAGCACCCTGAACGATGTCTTTCCCTCTGGAGAAGACGTGAGGGAAAGTGAAGCGCTGGACCGTTGCAAGTTGCTGCGCCAGGGTCTGTGCAGTGATGCTACCCGTCAACTTGCATCCCAGTGGCAGCGTCTTTCCCTGGAGAACATAGAGGGGGAGTGAAGAGGTGTCGTAAAGGTCTCCAATGATGACCCTCAGCATGGACGCTCCCAGTACCGAGGGTGCTGCTTCCAGGGTGTCAGTCAATGGAAACAGGCGCCGCACTCGGAACTGGAGCTGGGTGTTTGGTGTCCAGGTCTTGAGGGGAGGAGGGTTGTCCCCCTCCGCCGCGCTGTTAAAGTCGGCAAGGCCCAGGAATCCCCTTCTGTGGCTCAGGCTCCGTTCCCTCACCGTGCAGGTCCCCAGCGAGGCACTATAATGGGTATCAGAAGGGCTGAGTGGGTGACCATAGGCCAACTCCTCATAACCCAACTCAAGCTGGAAAGCCTGCCAGCTTGGCTTGAAGCCCCCTCTCCCACTGTGCTCAGTCAGGATTTGGGATAGTCCTTCTGCAAAGTAGTCGACTGTCTTCTTGACAACTCTCACCATGCCATCACCGACAAACGGCACCAGCAGAGGATGACTCTCGACGAGAGTTGCAAAGTTGCCAGTGTTGACAAATGTTGCAGCGGACAAGTGCCCTGGGATGGCTCCTGATCGTTCCCGATCCATCCATTTCCCGACGTACTCCAGTCGGGCGCCAAGCTGCGTCCCCATCTTGGTGGCCATGTCCTGGATGTAACTCAGGTACTTGAAGGCCTCGGTCGCCATGGACCCTTTGGTGGAAGGGTGCTGGAGGTCGCACAGGGTAACCATGCCACTGATCGGGTGGAAATACCTGCTGGGGAAACGGACGTGGGGTGACGGGGTGTAAAATTGAACGAATTTTACCTCAAGAAGCCCAGAGAAAATGCCAAAGATCCTTCTGTCAAGGGACACCGGCTTCCCCTTCAAAAGCGTCTGGGAATTCACAATGTCATGCATCCCCAAGCAGGTCCACATTTTACATGAATCCCTGGAAAGCAACGTCTGCAGTCCGTACCGGGACCACAGAAGTTGAACGGAGGGGTCTTTTGCCTCAACAGTTAGGGCAATGTGTAGGGACATTGCGCTGATCCGTTTTGTATCCACCCACGGCCTCAGATGGATGGTCCCATCCAACTTCTGGCCAAACCGGGTAATGGATGGAACCAAAACAATCGACACATGTGAGGCATTGACCCGGTCCACTGCCTTCTGGAGCACTTCGAATAAGAAGACCTGGTCCTGCTCCAAGACTTCAAACTTTGATGTCAATTTAAGGTTCTGCTTTGAGAAGGTGGGCCTCTTGAGCTCTTGCGGCGGGAGGAGCTGGAGCTGCTCCTGGAAGGCGAGAACAACATCCTGCAATGCAGTGATTGCAATCTGTCTGTAGCTCTTTTTGTCCAGGAGCATCTCATTCGGCTTTTTTGGGTCTTTCGGTAGAGCCGTCAGGTTCAAAAAATAGCCGCCGTCCACCAGCGCAATCACCACTCCCTGCATGTTCTGCATTGCCGTAAGGGCTTTTGGAGGCAGGTTCTGCAGGTCTACATGCTTCTTCAAGTAGACGAAGAAATCAGACATCTTGGTGGGCGTTGGAGGGAAGAATAAGAAATGCACTCCCCTGGTCAGTGCTGAAAGCTCAGAGAGCTCCATGACGATCCCGTCAATGTCATGGGAGAAAATGAGGTTCTCCCAGGGGTTCTCGATGACCGATGGGTGCAGATGCACTCTCACCGAAGTTGAATGGAGGAACTCCTCCAGCGTCTCATACTCACCAAAGGGCCGGGTAATGTTGTCGGTGTTCTCATGTCCAACAGCAAGGAAGTCTTCAGTCTCCTGAAAGTTTGCCTTTAAAATGCAGGTTTAGAACATTTTCAAGGAAAGAAACAATAAGCATTAGCATTAGCATTTCATTATAACCCACCAAATCAAGTTAGGTTCAGGCTATATTCAAGAAAAAAAAATTAGCATTACCATTAGCATTAGCATTAAGATTAACATTAGCATTAGCATTAGCATTTGGGTAAGCATTAGCATTAAGATTAGCATTAGCACTAGCATTAGCATTAGCACTAGCATTAGCATTAGCATGTCATTATAACCCACCAACTCAAGTTAGGTTCAGGACATATTCAAGAAAAACATTGGCATTAGCATTAGAATTGTCACTAGCATTAGCATGTCATTATTGTGTAAAAAGCAATGTATAACTTACCATTTTGAAGACACAAGGCTCACAGAGAGCCCCTTGACTGGTTTCCTCCTTTTATACTCACCGTTTTAGGAGAGAAAAAAGGCATTTGTTATTACAATATAACAAACCCACAACAAATATGATGCTTTTTAAAAAACCTATTTTAGACCATTAATTAAAAATAAGAAAAATGTATTTTCAACACATTTGTATTAGATAGACTCTTCTTTAATTTATAGTGTGAAAAAAAATTTTTTTTTTAAACATTATTTAGTGTTATGGTTAGGATTATGGTTGGGGTTAGTATAAGGGGCTGAGTGCCATTTTGGAAATCAATATTCATCACCCTTAACAGTGATTCATAGCTTCGAAACTTTGGCTACCCCCCCATTTTCGGGCACCCTGAATCTATCAATACTAATTAATAAGGGGTGGTAACTTCCGGTCCGGAGTTATTAGCCAATCACGTTAAAACGCCTATAACTCCAGAATGGAAGATCGTAGAGACATGGAGCTTAGTCAGGCGTGTTCAAAAGGGTCGAATTATGTCAGACAGAAGTCACTTCCGAGTCTCTAAGACCTTTCTTTCGGGAGTTATAGCAATTCAATATGCTTGTCACTGATTGGCCCATAACTCCGGAAGTGAATAAGTGAATGTCAAAAATCATGTCTCAAAAATGGGTACCAATCGACTCCAAATGGCCTGAAACGTGCTCCTAACAACTTTCCCCATGGTCATTTTTGGCTGTGGGACTAAGAAAAAATGAAAATCGCCTCCCATTCATGAAATGCTCAATTTCCGAAGGTCACTAAACATGGGCAAGTGAGGTGTCTACAGACTCGGGGGGACCTGCTGAGCACGGGGAACCAATAGCTCGATACGACCTTCCCAGCCTGACCTGCACTTGGCCTGAAAATTAATGGGAGTCTACGGCAGCCGTAGGAAGGGAGGGGCCTAGGACCACCAAACTTGGGGGACACCTGGGGGGCCCCCTGGGCACTATACACACCAAGTTTGGTCCAATGAGCACTTGTACTTTTCGAGTTATTTCGAGTGAGCAAATTTTTCACATAGTGGGAGTCAATGACAGCTACGTCATAGGAATAAGCCACACCCACCAAACTCGGTGGGCATGTAGGTCGCCTCCCACAGTCTCTCTGTGCCAAGTTTGGTCTCCCTACCACTTATACTTTTTGAGTTATTTCGAGTGAGCAAATCCATTTTCTGGTTTTCATCCTATATCCCTAACCCCTAACCCCCTAACCCTAACCCTACCCTAACCCTAACCCTAACCCCACTCAGCTCTTATCCTAACCCTAACCCTAACCCACCCTAACCCCCTAACCCTAACCCTAACCCTCGCGAAAATAGCACTCCATTCATTTCAATGCGGAAACAGTTTTTGATGATTATCTCCGTAACGAAAGGTCGTAGAGACTTGGAAGTGACTTCTGTCAGACATAATCTGACCCTTGTGAACACGCCTGACTTGTCCCCGTGTCTCTACGACCCTCCGTTCCGGAGATATTACCAATTTTTTTTCTGGCGTTGCCCCGCCCCCGAACGTCGTATGGCGATGTTAAACATTTTTTTTCACACTATAAGTTAAAGAATAGTTTATTTAATACAAATGTGTTAAAAAAGAAAATTTCATCCAATTTATTAATGGTCTAAAATAGGGTGTCTAAAAGTCATTACATGCGTCTCTTTGTAATGATAAGTGCATTTTGTCGTCTAAAAAGGCAGAGTATAAAAGGAGGCGCCCAGTCAAGGGACTGTCAGTGTGCTTTCGTCTCTGTACTTAAACATCATTCTGAAATAGTTATTTCATCAGCAGATCCCTAACCCTTGACTTCCTCGAGCCTTCTTTGGTAGACAGCGTTACTGTCCACTGTGACTGCAACATTAAGGCACAGGACAGCAGAACACACCTCCTGTGGGGGAGGAGCGGCCTGCAGGAACTCGTGGGCCACAACAGCAGCCTCTTCAGCGTGCTGGTCATGCATGAGGCTGTTAATGCTCAGACGCCCCTTGACGGCAGGAACCTGGGCCTGACCAGGGAATTATTTGATCTCTGCAAGGCTCCAGTGACCTTCCTGCAATTGTACAGCACTTCCCCCCACGTCCGCTATACTCAGAAGTACTTCCACCCGGTGAGCGGCGTTGTCACCCTCCTTGGCATCCAGTACCCAAAGACCATGCAGGCCATGAGCAACGAGGCCTGGGAATACATCTGCCGGGTGGATGACTTAAGGAAGAAGATGGTGGGCCAGCTGGGTGCCCGGCTGGAATATGTGGCCAGGCTGGAGAGACCGGACACAATGGCATTTTCAGCGAAGGCACTGATAAATGAGGAGGCCCTGCTGGAGCTTGTCGCCAGGAGGCCCATGCTGCTTCCCTTCCAGGGCACGGCTCTCATCCACTATGCTCAGAGGACCCTGCAACATATTTACACTGTCCTCAAAGACATCTGTGAACGCCATGAGCATAAAGTAGGGTTTGAGCCGGCCTGGAAGGCTTACCAAATGGAGCTGGCATTTGAGGAGATGGTCTCTGGGCACCCGGGATCCCACCAGAACCGTCACTACAGCGCCTCCCTGGGCACCTGCAGCTGCAGTGAGAGGAGCTTGACTCATGTCAGGGGGGTGTTGGGCCTGGCACCCTGCAACGCGGCGGCAGAGGGCGACAGCCCGCCACCTCTACGGGTGTGGACGGGCAACACCCAGCTCCACTGGCGGGTGCGCCGGCTGTTTCCGCTGGCGGAGGCAGTCGGAGCGGAGCCCTCGGTCCTGGGAGTGGTGATGGTCAGGGTGATCCTGGGGGACCTGTTTGACACCAGCTCCCTCCCCATGTACATCCTGACAGGGGAGAAGTTACCAGAGGGCACACGCCTCGTTGGGGCTGTTACTCAGGAGGTGCTTGTCAAACAGCTGCTGGACAGCTACAATTTCAGCTTCCCACACACCTTCAACAGGGGGAAGCAGCTCGCGCTGGATGCGGGACAGGATGTGGCTGCCTGCCTCCTGTTGGGGTTAAGGGAGCTGAAGTTGACTTACTTCCCACTCCTCAGGATGAAGGACAAGACCACTCGGTACTGCGTGAGGAGAGTGGTGAACCACTACGTGGCAGTGCATCCACAATCCACCAGTCCCCCCCAAGACGCCGTCATCGCGACGCTTTGCTCTGAAATCTGTACAGAGATGGAGCGCTTGCGGCTGACCTACGGCAGGAACCTCGAGCCCTACCGAGAACACGGGATGCCATGGCTGGGGACAATCCTGAAGAGGCTGCCCCCCCTGCAAGGCACGGCAAAACTAACGCAGCTTGTTTTCCTGTCGGCCATCGGCCTCAGGATGAACAACATCTTTGTGGACTTCAACATCTGGAAGGACCTGGCTCAGAGCGCGCCTCTGAGCCAGGCTGAGTTGCAGCGCAAGATAATTCTCTCCCGGGACCTGCTGGAAGGGGTGACTGCACTGAGGGTGTACAAGCTGTACAAAGACGTGCCCTACAGGCTGTGGAAGCCTCGTGCAGCCCCGGGCCCGGCCCTCAAGAGCTTGCCACCAAAAGACACAGAAGACGTCCACTCGGATGATGTCCCGCAGGTGCAGGAGGAGGAGGAGGTGCCTGGTTTGAAATCAAAAAGCCAGATCCTGCCAGGAAGCGTGAGGCTGCGCTGGCAGGACTGGGAAATGGAGCTGGTCTCAAAAAACCCTGGTATGACCCATAGGGAGGCCTACCAAGCCTACGTCAGGGCTTGCCAGGAGACGGGCAGATTGATCAGGACTCTGGAGGCGTTTTCCAAGAAGAGGAGGCAGTTGCTGAGAGTTCCCTTGTAAATTGTTGCCCTTGTTCTACAAAAAAACAAAAAAATCCTGTTCCCAGGAGCCAAAAAAAAATAAATAAATAAATCCTACGTTATAGGACCAAATAAAAGGGTTAGGGTCCTCTAAGAAGAGGCATCCTCGGAAGGGTTAGGGTTAAGTCCATAGGTTAGGTCCAATTAGGTCCATTTTTTTTCTTTTTCACACCCACACACACACACACTAACAAACCCACTTACATACATAAAACACACACAATGCATCCACAACATTTATACACATTTATTGGTACATTCTCAAACACACATACATAAAGGCACACACTGCATGCATGACACTTACACACGTTTCTTTCCACATATTCCCTCACATGGACTCTGCCTTGTCGTGGCGTGGGGGCTTAAGTGCCATTGTGGTCCTGTGGACACTGGGGATGGGGTCTGGCCAGCTGGTCTACTACTGCCGTACAAAACAGTAGTAGACCAGCTGGCTAGACCCAATCCCCAGAGTCCACAGGACCACTAGGGCACGACTAAAGAGTCCAAATTGTTGCACAATCACATGTGTGGGTTTCACACACTCACAGTCTCCCAAATACTATGGGAGCCACATCCTGCGATATCTCACCAACGCCTTGGTGGTCCTGTGGAAACTGGGGTTGGGGTCTGGCCAGCTGGTCTACTACTGCCGTACCAAACAGCAGTAGACCAGCTGGCTAGACCCAATCCCCAGAGTCCACAGGACCACTAGGGCACGACCAAAGAGTCCAAATAGTTGCACAATCACATGTGTGGGTTTCCCACACTCACAGTCTCCCAAATACTATGGGAGCCACATCCTGCGATATCTCACCAACGCCTTGGTGGTCCTGTGGAAACTGGGTTTGGGGTCTGGCCAGCTGGTCTACTACTGCCGTACCAAACAGCAGTAGACCAGCTGGCCAGACCCAATCCCCAGAGTCCACAGGACCACTAGGGCACGACCAAAGAGTCCAAATAGTTGCACAATCACATGTGTGGGTTTCCCACACTCACAGTCTCCCAAATACTATGGGAGCCACATCCTGCGATATCTCACCAACGCCTTGGTGGTCCTGTGGAAACTGGGGTTGGGGTCTGGCCAGCTGGTCTACTACTGCCGTACCAAACAGCAGTAGACCAGCTGGCTAGACCCAATCCCCAGAGTCCACAGGACCACTAGGGCACGACTAAAGAGTCCAAATTGTTGCACAATCACATGTGTGGGTTTCACACACTCACAGTCTCCCAAATACTATGGGAGCCACATCCTGCGATATCTCACCAACGCCTTGGTGGTCCTGTGGACACTGGGGATGGGGTCTGGCCAGCTGGTCTACTACTGCCGTACCAAACAGCAGTAGACCAGCTGGCTAGACCCAATCCCCAGAGTCCACAGGACCACTAGGGCACGACCAAAGAGTCCAAATAGTTGCACAATCACATGTGTGGGTTTCACACACTCACAGTCTCCCAAATACTATGGGAGCCACATCCTGCGATATCTCACCAACGCCTTGGTGGTCCTGTGGACACTGGGGATGGGGTCTGGCCAGCTGGTCTACTACTGCCGTACCAAACAGCAGTAGACCAGCTGGCCAGACCCAATCCCCAGAGTCCACAGGACCACTAGGGCACGACCAAAGAGTCCAAATAGTTGCACAATCACATGTGTGGGTTTCCCACACACACAGTCTCCCAAATAGTATGGGAGCCACATCCTGCGATATCTCACCAACGCCTTGGTGGTCCTGTGGACACTGGGGATGGGGTCTGGCCAGCTGGTCTACTACTGCCGTACCAAACAGCAGTAGACCAGCTGGTTAGACCCAGAACCCAGAGTCCACAGGACCACTAGGGCACCACCAAAGAGTCCAAATAGTTGCACAATCATATGTGTGGGTTTCCCACACACAGTCTCCGAAATACAGGCTTGTCGGCCTTTCTTTCCGACGCCATGCCCACTTACTGTATGAAAGTGCCGTCGGACCTTATATGGTTGGACACATGAGGCCCTCAGCTATCCATAGACGTTGGTTTGATGCCTCTGGCACATTCCTACCAAAAGATATGAACTTCACATCTTTCCACAAAACCTAACCCAAAAAATAATTCCACCAAGTGCATTCCCATGCATGTCAGAGTCCTGTGTGTGTGTATGTGAGTGCGAGTGAGGCATCTTTTCAAGTGAGGATCTTGGTGGAGAACTTGGGCAGCCTACACAGGTGGAGCTCATCACCTCATCAGGGTGCTGGGAATAAAGGAGCGGCAGAGCCTTCACTCAGTGCTGGGTGATTAACCTTCACAGGTAGTCTCTCTGACCCTCTGTTGTAGCTTTCCTGTTAAAAGTTAATGACTATAATCACTGTTTAGGGTACTGAATCACAACTTTTTGGACAAAAGAACTTAGAAACTTTCCACCAAATGAGGTCCCATGTATTTCCTATGGGAAATACATTTTGTCAAAAGCATTTTTTTTTCAAAAAAAATCATGTCTCTAAAATGGGTACCACTCAACTCCAAATGACCTGAAACGTGCTCCAAACAACATTCCCCAGGGTCCCTTTTGGCTGTGGGACTTAGTAAAAAATCGCCTCTCATTCATTTCAATGCTGAAATGCTCAATTTCCGAAGGTCACTGAACATGGGCAAGTGAGGTGTCTACAGACTCGGGGGGGCCTGCTGAGCACGGGGAACCAACTCCCAGCTCGATACGACTTTCCCAGCCTGACCTGCACTTGGGCCAAAAATGAATGGGAGTCTAGGGCAGCCCTAGGAAGGGAGGGGCCTAGGACCACCAAACTTGGGGGACACCTGGGGGGCCCCCTGGGCACTATACACACCAAGTTTGGTCCAATGAGCACTTGTACTTTTTGAGTTATTTCGAGTGAGCAAATTTTTCACATAATGGGAGTCAATGACAGCTACATCATAGGAATAAGCCACACCCACCAAACTCGGTGGGCATGTAGGTACCCTCCCACAGTCTCTCTGTGCCAAGTTTGGTCTCCCTACCACTTATACTTTTTGAGTTATTTCGAGTGAGCAAATCCATTTTCTGGTTTTCATCCTATATCCCTAACCCCTAACCCTAACCCCTGTCAGCACAAATCAGCAGGGCAACACAGGGATTTGAACCCCGTCCCACAAGTGGGAGTACCAATACCATTGCCTTTTGCCTTTTTTAATGCTATATGACAAGGTAAAGCAAAACTTGCATTAAGAACAGCATGCTAATTTGTGTATGTTAACTGATGTTAACAGCCATTTATCTTCAATTTCAAATATACTTCGGTGGAAGTTAAATAAATGCCGTCTTAATGCAAGAAAACGAAACCTCTAAAAATAAACTATTTACAAAATGTTGTACAAGAAAATAAATAAAAAATCACAAAGACACTTACCTCAAATAATAATACTTACCAAACATAATTTCAGTGTAAAACATAACAACTAAGTCATCACCCTACTTACCACATACCCGAAAAGGAAGAAAAACCCAAGATTTGGGGTATTTTTTTTGGTTCCAAGATGGTTTTGTTTTTTTGTTTTTTGGTTCCTGGGAACAGAATTTTTTTTTTAACTATTTACAAAATGTTGTACAAGAAAACACATAAAAAAACCAAAGACACTTACCTTAAATAATAATACTTACCAAACATAATTTCAGTGTAAAACAAAAAAACTAAGTCATCACCCTACTTACCATATACCCGAAAAAGAAGAAAAACGCAAGAGTTGGTGTAATTTTTTTGGTTCCAAGATGGTTTTGTTTTTCTGTTTTTTTTTTTGGTTCCTGGGAACAGGATTTTTTTTAAAGTATTAACAAAATCTTGTACACATAACTATTTACCTTGGAATTACATCCTTACCTCACTCGTTTAGATACTCTCTTCGTTTCTTTCTGAAGGCAAAGAATGTCCGGATCCTCATCTGGTTCTCCTCACACCACTTGAGATACGCATTGTATGCATCTCGGTGACCAATGGATTTGTCCACATTGAGGTAATCCAGTTCCATGGCTGACCACTTCAGCCTAACGTTGCCAGGGAGAACTCGTGTGGAAGACCACCCCGACTCCTCCACCTCCTCTGACTCCACCTCCGGCACCTCTGGCACCTGTTCTTTCTCATGGGGTGGGGGCTTTTTTCCTATGTCCATAGGAACTGGATTTCTAGGCATGTTTGGACGTACCTGGATGGAATGATGGATTTTCGAGAGCCGAAATGCTGTGACCTTCTCCAACAGGTCTCTACCGAGGATGAGTTTTTGCTGGAGACATGCCTGGCTCAAGGGCATCGTCTCAGAGAGAGTCCGCAAAACATCGTAATCGATGTAATCCCCGTTCATACGTAATGCCACGCAGCTGACGAATGTCAGCTGCTGAAGGCGATCCTCTCCTTCAAGATGGGGCATCCTACGTAGAACTTGTGGCAGCCACGGCATTCCATAGACCCGGTACTTCTCTAAATACCTACCGAAACAGAGCCGCTGGCGCTCAATTTCTGTAGCTATTTCGGCCGTGAGGCTGGCCATCCTTGCCTCCTCCGGTGGATCTGTTCCATCTGGGTGAACAACTTGGAAGCAGTTGGGCACCAACCTGACGCAGTATCTAGTGGTGGCATCCTTGAGACGCATCAAGGGAAAGAACTTGATATTAAGCTCCGCCAAACCCACCAGCAGGCATGCGGCCACGTCCTTACCAGCACCCTGAACGATGTCTTTCCCTCTGGAGAAGACGTGAGGGAAAGTGAAGCGCTGGACCGTTGCAAGTTGCTGCGCCAGGGTCTGTGCAGTGATGCTACCCGTCAACTTGCATCCCAGTGGCAGCGTCTTTCCCTGGAGAACATAGAGGGGGAGTGAAGAGGTGTCGTAAAGGTCTCCAATGATGACCCTCAGCATGGACGCTCCCAGTACCGAGGGTGCTGCTTCCAGGGTGTCAGTCAATGGAAACAGGCGCCGCACTCGGAACTGGAGCTGGGTGTTTGGTGTCCAGGTCTTGAGGGGAGGAGGGTTGTCCCCCTCCGCCGCGCTGTTAAAGTCGGCAAGGCCCAGGAATCCCCTTCTGTGGCTCAGGCTCCGTTCCCTCACCGTGCAGGTCCCCAGCGAGGCACTATAATGGGTATCAGAAGGGCTGAGTGGGTGACCATAGGCCAACTCCTCATAACCCAACTCAAGCTGGAAAGCCTGCCAGCTTGGCTTGAAGCCCCCTCTCCCACTGTGCTCAGTCAGGATTTGGGATAGTCCTTCTGCAAAGTAGTCGACTGTCTTCTTGACAACTCTCACCATGCCATCACCGACAAACGGCACCAGCAGAGGATGACTCTCGACGAGAGTTGCAAAGTTGCCAGTGTTGACAAATGTTGCAGCGGACAAGTGCCCTGGGATGGCTCCTGATCGTTCCCGATCCATCCATTTCCCGACGTACTCCAGTCGGGCGCCAAGCTGCGTCCCCATCTTGGTGGCCATGTCCTGGATGTAACTCAGGTACTTGAAGGCCTCGGTCGCCATGGACCCTTTGGTGGAAGGGTGCTGGAGGTCGCACAGGGTAACCATGCCACTGATCGGGTGGAAATACCTGCTGGGGAAACGGACGTGGGGTGACGGGGTGTAAAATTGAACGAATTTTACCTCAAGAAGCCCAGAGAAAATGCCAAAGATCCTTCTGTCAAGGGACACCGGCTTCCCCTTCAAAAGCGTCTGGGAATTCACAATGTCATGCATCCCCAAGCAGGTCCACATTTTACATGAATCCCTGGAAAGCAACGTCTGCAGTCCGTACCGGGACCACAGAAGTTGAACGGAGGGGTCTTTTGCCTCAACAGTTAGGGCAATGTGTAGGGACATTGCGCTGATCCGTTTTGTATCCACCCACGGCCTCAGATGGATGGTCCCATCCAACTTCTGGCCAAACCGGGTAATGGATGGAACCAAAACAATCGACACATGTGAGGCATTGACCCGGTCCACTGCCTTCTGGAGCACTTCGAATAAGAAGACCTGGTCCTGCTCCAAGACTTCAAACTTTGATGTCAATTTAAGGTTCTGCTTTGAGAAGGTGGGCCTCTTGAGCTCTTGCGGCGGGAGGAGCTGGAGCTGCTCCTGGAAGGCGAGAACAACATCCTGCAATGCAGTGATTGCAATCTGTCTGTAGCTCTTTTTGTCCAGGAGCATCTCATTCGGCTTTTTTGGGTCTTTCGGTAGAGCCGTCAGGTTCAAAAAATAGCCGCCGTCCACCAGCGCAATCACCACTCCCTGCATGTTCTGGATTGCCGTAAGGGCTTTTGGAGGCAGGTTCTGCAGGTCTACATGCTTCTTCAAGTAGACGAAGAAATCAGACATCTTGGTGGGCGTTGGAGGGAAGAATAAGAAATGCACTCCCCTGGTCAGTGCTGAAAGCTCAGAGAGCTCCATGACGATCCCGTCAATGTCATGGGAGAAAATGAGGTTCTCCCAGGGGTTCTCGATGACCGATGGGTGCAGATGCACTCTCACCGAAGTTGAATGGAGGAACTCCTCCAGCGTCTCATACTCACCAAAGGGCCGGGTAATGTTGTCGGTGTTCTCATGTCCAACAGCAAGGAAGTCTTCAGTCTCCTGAAAGTTTGCCTTTAAAATGCAGGTTTAGAACATTTTCAAGGAAAGAAACAATAAGCATTAGCATTAGCATTTCATTATAACCCACCAAATCAAGTTAGGTTCAGGCTATATTCAAGAAAAAAAAATTAGCATTACCATTAGCATTAGCATTAAGATTAACATTAGCATTAGCATTAGCATTTGGGTAAGCATTAGCATTAAGATTAGCATTAGCACTAGCATTAGCATTAGCACTAGCATTAGCATTAGCATGTCATTATAACCCACCAACTCAAGTTAGGTTCAGGACATATTCAAGAAAAACATTGGCATTAGCATTAGAATTGTCACTAGCATTAGCATGTCATTATTGTGTAAAAAGCAATGTATAACTTACCATTTTGAAGACACAAGGCTCACAGAGAGCCCCTTGACTGGTTTCCTCCTTTTATACTCACCGTTTTAGGAGAGAAAAAAGGCATTTGTTATTACAATATAACAAACCCACAACAAATATGATGCTTTTTAAAAAACCTATTTTAGACCATTAATTAAAAATAAGAAAAATTTATTTTCAACACATTTGTATTAGATAGACTCTTCTTTAATTTATAGTGTGAAAAAAAAATTTTTTTTTAAACATTATTTAGTGTTATGGTTAGGATTATGGTTGGGGTTAGTATAAGGGGCTGAGTGCCATTTTGGAAATCAATATTCATCACCCTTAACAGTGATTCATAGCTTCGAAACTTTGGCTACCCCCCCATTTTCGGGCACCCTGAATCTATCAATACTAATTAATAAGGGGTGGTAACTTCCGGTCCGGAGTTATTAGCCAATCACGTTAAAACGCCTATAACTCCAGAATGGAAGATCGTAGAGACATGGAGCTTAGTCAGGCGTGTTCAAAAGGGTCGAATTATGTCAGACAGAAGTCACTTCCGAGTCTCTAAGACCTTTCTTTCGGGAGTTATAGCAATTCAATATGCTTGTCACTGATTGGCCCATAACTCCGGAAGTGAATAAGTGAATGTCAAAAATCATGTCTCAAAAATGGGTACCAATCGACTCCAAATGGCCTGAAACGTGCTCCTAACAACTTTCCCCATGGTCATTTTTGGCTGTGGGACTAAGAAAAAATGAAAATCGCCTCCCATTCATGAAATGCTCAATTTCCGAAGGTCACTAAACATGGGCAAGTGAGGTGTCTACAGACTCGGGGGGACCTGCTGAGCACGGGGAACCAATAGCTCGATACGACCTTCCCAGCCTGACCTGCACTTGGCCTGAAAATTAATGGGAGTCTACGGCAGCCGTAGGAAGGGAGGGGCCTAGGACCACCAAACTTGGGGGACACCTGGGGGGCCCCCTGGGCACTATACACACCAAGTTTGGTCCAATGAGCACTTGTACTTTTCGAGTTATTTCGAGTGAGCAAATTTTTCACATAATGGGAGTCAATGACAGCTACGTCATAGGAATAAGCCACACCCACCAAACTCGGTGGGCATGTAGGTCGCCTCCCACAGTCTTTCTGTGCCAAGTTTGGTCTCCCTACCACTTATACTTTTTGAGTTATTTCGAGTGAGCAAATCCATTTTCTGGTTTTCATCCTATATCCCTAACCCCTAACCCCCTAACCCTAACCCTACCCTAACCCTAACCCTAACCCCACTCAGCTCTTATCCTAACCCTAACCCTAACCCACCCTAACCCCCTAACCCTAACCCTAACCCTCGCGAAAATAGCACTCCATTCATTTCAATGCGGAAACAGTTTTTGATGATTATCTCCGTAACGAAAGGTCGTAGAGACTTGGAAGTGACTTCTGTCAGACATAATCTGACCCTTGTGAACACGCCTGACTTGTCCCCGTGTCTCTACGACCCTCCGTTCCGGAGATATTACCAATTTTTTTTCTGGCGTTGCCCCGCCCCCGAACGTCGTATGGCGATGTTAAACATTTTTTTTCACACTATAAGTTAAAGAATAGTTTATTTAATACAAATGTGTTAAAAAAGAAAATTTCATCCAATTTATTAATGGTCTAAAATAGGGTGTCTAAAAGTCATTACATGCGTCTCTTTGTAATGATAAGTGCATTTTGTCGTCTAAAAAGGCAGAGTATAAAAGGAGGCGCCCAGTCAAGGGACTGTCAGTGTGCTTTCGTCTCTGTACTTAAACATCATTCTGAAATAGTTATTTCATCAGCAGATCCCTAACCCTTGACTTCCTCGAGCCTTCTTTGGTAGACAGCGTTACTGTCCACTGTGACTGCAACATTAAGGCACAGGACAGCAGAACACACCTCCTGTGGGGGAGGAGCGGCCTGCAGGAACTCGTGGGCCACAACAGCAGCCTCTTCAGCGTGCTGGTCATGCATGAGGCTGTTAATGCTCAGACGCCCCTTGACGGCAGGAACCTGGGCCTGACCAGGGAATTATTTGATCTCTGCAAGGCTCCAGTGACCTTCCTGCAATTGTACAGCACTTCCCCCCACGTCCGCTATACTCAGAAGTACTTCCACCCGGTGAGCGGCGTTGTCACCCTCCTTGGCATCCAGTACCCAAAGACCATGCAGGCCATGAGCAACGAGGCCTGGGAATACATCTGCCGGGTGGATGACTTAAGGAAGAAGATGGTGGGCCAGCTGGGTGCCCGGCTGGAATATGTGGCCAGGCTGGAGAGACCGGACACAATGGCATTTTCAGCGAAGGCACTGATAAATGAGGAGGCCCTGCTGGAGCTTGTCGCCAGGAGGCCCGTGCTGCTTCCCTTCCAGGGCACGGCTCTCATCCACTATGCTCAGAGGACCCTGCAACATATTTACACTGTCCTCAAAGACATCTGTGAACGCCATGAGCATAAAGTAGGGTTTGAGCCGGCCTGGAAGGCTTACCAAATGGAGCTGGCATTTGAGGAGATGGTCTCTGGGCACCCGGGATCCCACCAGAACCGTCACTACAGCGCCTCCCTGGGCACCTGCAGCTGCAGTGAGAGGAGCTTGACTCATGTCAGGGGGGTGTTGGGCCTGGCACCCTGCAACGCGGCGGCAGAGGGCGACAGCCCGCCACCTCTACGGGTGTGGACGGGCAACACCCAGCTCCACTGGCGGGTGCGCCGGCTGTTTCCGCTGGCGGAGGCAGTCGGAGCGGAGCCCTCGGTCCTGGGAGTGGTGATGGTCAGGGTGATCCTGGGGGACCTGTTTGACACCAGCTCCCTCCCCATGTACATCCTGACAGGGGAGAAGTTACCAGAGGGCACACGCCTCGTTGGGGCTGTTACTCAGGAGGTGCTTGTCAAACAGCTGCTGGACAGCTACAATTTCAGCTTCCCACACACCTTCAACAGGGGGAAGCAGCTCGCGCTGGACGCGGGACAGGATGTGGCTGCCTGCCTCCTGTTGGGGTTAAGGGAGCTGAAGTTGACTTACTTCCCACTCCTCAGGATGAAGGACAAGACCACTCGGTACTGCGTGAGGAGAGTGGTGAACCACTACGTGGCAGTGCATCCACAATCCACCAGTCCCCCCCAAGACGCCGTCATCGCGACGCTTTGCTCTGAAATCTGTACAGAGATGGAGCGCTTGCGGCTGACCTACGGCAGGAACCTCGAGCCCTACCGAGAACACGGGATGCCATGGCTGGGGACAATCCTGAAGAGGCTGCCCCCCCTGCAAGGCACGGCAAAACTAACGCAGCTTGTTTTCCTGTCGGCCATCGGCCTCAGGATGAACAACATCTTTGTGGACTTCAACATCTGGAAGGACCTGGCTCAGAGCGCGCCTCTGAGCCAGGCTGAGTTGCAGCGCAAGATAATTCTCTCCCGGGACCTGCTGGAAGGGGTGACTGCACTGAGGGTGTACAAGCTGTACAAAGACGTGCCCTACAGGCTGTGGAAGCCTCGTGCAGCCCCGGGCCCGGCCCTCAAGAGCTTGCCACCAAAAGACACAGAAGACGTCCACTCGGATGATGTCCCGCAGGTGCAGGAGGAGGAGGAGGTGCCTGGTTTGAAATCAAAAAGCCAGATCCTGCCAGGAAGCGTGAGGCTGCGCTGGCAGGACTGGGAAATGGAGCTGGTCTCAAAAAACCCTGGTATGACCCATAGGGAGGCCTACCAAGCCTACGTCAGGGCTTGCCAGGAGACGGGCAGATTGATCAGGACTCTGGAGGCGTTTTCCAAGAAGAGGAGGCAGTTGCTGAGAGTTCCCTTGTAAATTGTTGCCCTTGTTCTACAAAAAAACAAAAAAATCCTGTTCCCAGGAGCCAAAAAAAAAAAAAAAAAAAAATCCTACGTTATAGGACCAAAAAAAAGGGTTAGGGTCCTCTAAGAAGAGGCATCCTCGGAAGGGTTAGGGTTAAGTCCATAGGTTAGGTCCAATTAGGTCCATTTTTTTTCTTTTTCACACCCACACACACACACACTAACAAACCCACTTACATACATAAAACACACACAATGCATCCACAACATTTATACACATTTATTGGTACATTCTCAAACACACATACATAAAGGCACACACTGCATGCATGACACTTACACACGTTTCTTTCCACATATTCCCTCACATGGACTCTGCCTTGTCGTGGCGTGGGGGCTTAAGTGCCATTGTGGTCCTGTGGACACTGGGGATGGGGTCTGGCCAGCTGGTCTACTACTGCCGTACAAAACAGTAGTAGACCAGCTGGCTAGACCCAATCCCCAGAGTCCACAGGACCACTAGGGCACGACTAAAGAGTCCAAATTGTTGCACAATCACATGTGTGGGTTTCACACACTCACAGTCTCCCAAATACTATGGGAGCCACATCCTGCGATATCTCACCAACGCCTTGGTGGTCCTGTGGAAACTGGGGTTGGGGTCTGGCCAGCTGGTCTACTACTGCCGTACCAAACAGCAGTAGACCAGCTGGCTAGACCCAATCCCCAGAGTCCACAGGACCACTAGGGCACGACCAAAGAGTCCAAATAGTTGCACAATCACATGTGTGGGTTTCCCACACTCACAGTCTCCCAAATACTATGGGAGCCACATCCTGCGATATCTCACCAACGCCTTGGTGGTCCTGTGGAAACTGGGTTTGGGGTCTGGCCAGCTGGTCTACTACTGCCGTACCAAACAGCAGTAGACCAGCTGGCCAGACCCAATCCCCAGAGTCCACAGGACCACTAGGGCACGACCAAAGAGTCCAAATAGTTGCACAATCACATGTGTGGGTTTCCCACACTCACAGTCTCCCAAATACTATGGGAGCCACATCCTGCGATATCTCACCAACGCCTTGGTGGTCCTGTGGAAACTGGGGTTGGGGTCTGGCCAGCTGGTCTACTACTGCCGTACCAAACAGCAGTAGACCAGCTGGCTAGACCCAATCCCCAGAGTCCACAGGACCACTAGGGCACGACTAAAGAGTCCAAATTGTTGCACAATCACATGTGTGGGTTTCACACACTCACAGTCTCCCAAATACTATGGGAGCCACATCCTGCGATATCTCACCAACGCCTTGGTGGTCCTGTGGACACTGGGGATTGGGTCTGGCCAGCTGGTCTACTACTGCCGTACCAAACAGCAGTAGACCAGCTGGCTAGACCCAATCCCCAGAGTCCACAGGACCACTAGGGCACGACCAAAGAGTCCAAATAGTTGCACAATCACATGTGTGGGTTTCACACACTCACAGTCTCCCAAATACTATGGGAGCCACATCCTGCGATATCTCACCAACGCCTTGGTGGTCCTGTGGACACTGGGGATGGGGTCTGGCCAGCTGGTCTACTACTGCCGTACCAAACAGCAGTAGACCAGCTGGCCAGACCCAATCCCCAGAGTCCACAGGACCACTAGGGCACGACCAAAGAGTCCAAATAGTTGCACAATCACATGTGTGGGTTTCCCACACACACAGTCTCCCAAATAGTATGGGAGCCACATCCTGCGATATCTCACCAACGCCTTGGTGGTCCTGTGGACACTGGGGATGGGGTCTGGCCAGCTGGTCTACTACTGCCGTACCAAACAGCAGTAGACCAGCTGGTTAGACCCAGAACCCAGAGTCCACAGGACCACTAGGGCACCACCAAAGAGTCCAAATAGTTGCACAATCATATGTGTGGGTTTCCCACACACAGTCTCCGAAATACAGGCTTGTCGGCCTTTCTTTCCGACGCCATGCCCACTTACTGTATGAAAGTGCCGTCGGACCTTATATGGTTGGACACATGAGGCCCTCAGCTATCCATAGACGTTGGTTTGATGCCTCTGGCACATTCCTACCAAAAGATATGAACTTCACATCTTTCCACAAAACCTAACCCAAAAAATAATTCCACCAAGTGCATTCCCATGCATGTCAGAGTCCTGTGTGTGTGTATGTGAGTGCGAGTGAGGCATCTTTTCAAGTGAGGATCTTGGTGGAGAACTTGGGCAGCCTACACAGGTGGAGCTCATCACCTCATCAGGGTGCTGGGAATAAAGGAGCGGCAGAGCCTTCACTCAGTGCTGGGTGATTAACCTTCACAGGTAGTCTCTCTGACCCTCTGTTGTAGCTTTCCTGTTAAAAGTTAATGACTATAATCACTGTTTAGGGTACTGAATCACAACTTTTTGGACAAAAGAACTTAGAAACTTTCCACCAAATGAGGTCCCATGTATTTCCTATGGGAAATACATTTTGTCAAAAGCATTTTTTTTTCAAAAAAAATCATGTCTCTAAAATGGGTACCACTCAACTCCAAATGACCTGAAACGTGCTCCAAACAACATTCCCCAGGGTCCCTTTTGGCTGTGGGACTTAGTAAAAAATCGCCTCTCATTCATTTCAATGCTGAAATGCTCAATTTCCGAAGGTCACTGAACATGGGCAAGTGAGGTGTCTACAGACTCGGGGGGGCCTGCTGAGCACGGGGAACCAACTCCCAGCTCGATACGACTTTCCCAGCCTGACCTGCACTTGGGCCAAAAATGAATGGGAGTCTAGGGCAGCCCTAGGAAGGGAGGGGCCTAGGACCACCAAACTTGGGGGACACCTGGGGGGCCCCCTGGGCACTATACACACCAAGTTTGGTCCAATGAGCACTTGTACTTTTTGAGTTATTTCGAGTGAGCAAATTTTTCACATAATGGGAGTCAATGACAGCTACATCATAGGAATAAGCCACACCCACCAAACTCGGTGGGCATGTAGGTACCCTCCCACAGTCTCTCTGTGCCAAGTTTGGTCTCCCTACCACTTATACTTTTTGAGTTATTTCGAGTGAGCAAATCCATTTTCTGGTTTTCATCCTATATCCCTAACCCCTAACCCTAACCCCTGTCAGCACAAATCAGCAGGGCAACACAGGGATTTGAACCCCGTCCCACAAGTGGGAGTACCAATACCATTGCCTTTTGCCTTTTTTAATGCTATATGACAAGGTAAAGCAAAACTTGCATTAAGAACAGCATGCTAATTTGTGTATGTTAACTGATGTTAACAGCCATTTATCTTCAATTTCAAATATACTTCGGTGGAAGTTAAATAAATGCCGTCTTAATGCAAGAAAACGAAACCTCTAAAAATAAACTATTTACAAAATGTTGTACAAGAAAATAAATAAAAAATCACAAAGACACTTACCTCAAATAATAATACTTACCAAACATAATTTCAGTGTAAAACATAACAACTAAGTCATCACCCTACTTACCACATACCCGAAAAGGAAGAAAAACCCAAGATTTGGGGTATTTTTTTTGGTTCCAAGATGGTTTTGTTTTTTTGTTTTTTGGTTCCTGGGAACAGAATTTTTTTTTTAACTATTTACAAAATGTTGTACAAGAAAACACATAAAAAAACCAAAGACACTTACCTTAAATAATAATACTTACCAAACATAATTTCAGTGTAAAACAAAAAAACTAAGTCATCACCCTACTTACCATATACCCGAAAAAGAAGAAAAACGCAAGAGTTGGTGTAATTTTTTTGGTTCCAAGATGGTTTTGTTTTTCTGTTTTTTTTTTTGGTTCCTGGGAACAGGATTTTTTTTAAAGTATTAACAAAATCTTGTACACATAACTATTTACCTTGGAATTACATCCTTACCTCACTCGTTTAGATACTCTCTTCGTTTCTTTCTGAAGGCAAAGAATGTCCGGATCCTCATCTGGTTCTCCTCACACCACTTGAGATACGCATTGTATGCATCTCGGTGACCAATGGATTTGTCCACATTGAGGTAATCCAGTTCCATGGCTGACCACTTCAGCCTAACGTTGCCAGGGAGAACTCGTGTGGAAGACCACCCCGACTCCTCCACCTCCTCTGACTCCACCTCCGGCACCTCTGGCACCTGTTCTTTCTCATGGGGTGGGGGCTTTTTTCCTATGTCCATAGGAACTGGATTTCTAGGCATGTTTGGACGTACCTGGATGGAATGATGGATTTTCGAGAGCCGAAATGCTGTGACCTTCTCCAACAGGTCTCTACCGAGGATGAGTTTTTGCTGGAGACATGCCTGGCTCAAGGGCATCGTCTCAGAGAGAGTCCGCAAAACATCGTAATCGATGTAATCCCCGTTCATACGTAATGCCACGCAGCTGACGAATGTCAGCTGCTGAAGGCGATCCTCTCCTTCAAGATGGGGCATCCTACGTAGAACTTGTGGCAGCCACGGCATTCCATAGACCCGGTACTTCTCTAAATACCTACCGAAACAGAGCCGCTGGCGCTCAATTTCTGTAGCTATTTCGGCCGTGAGGCTGGCCATCCTTGCCTCCTCCGGTGGATCTGTTCCATCTGGGTGAACAACTTGGAAGCAGTTGGGCACCAACCTGACGCAGTATCTAGTGGTGGCATCCTTGAGACGCATCAAGGGAAAGAACTTGATATTAAGCTCCGCCAAACCCACCAGCAGGCATGCGGCCACGTCCTTACCAGCACCCTGAACGATGTCTTTCCCTCTGGAGAAGACGTGAGGGAAAGTGAAGCGCTGGACCGTTGCAAGTTGCTGCGCCAGGGTCTGTGCAGTGATGCTACCCGTCAACTTGCATCCCAGTGGCAGCGTCTTTCCCTGGAGAACATAGAGGGGGAGTGAAGAGGTGTCGTAAAGGTCTCCAATGATGACCCTCAGCATGGACGCTCCCAGTACCGAGGGTGCTGCTTCCAGGGTGTCAGTCAATGGAAACAGGCGCCGCACTCGGAACTGGAGCTGGGTGTTTGGTGTCCAGGTCTTGAGGGGAGGAGGGTTGTCCCCCTCCGCCGCGCTGTTAAAGTCGGCAAGGCCCAGGAATCCCCTTCTGTGGCTCAGGCTCCGTTCCCTCACCGTGCAGGTCCCCAGCGAGGCACTATAATGGGTATCAGAAGGGCTGAGTGGGTGACCATAGGCCAACTCCTCATAACCCAACTCAAGCTGGAAAGCCTGCCAGCTTGGCTTGAAGCCCCCTCTCCCACTGTGCTCAGTCAGGATTTGGGATAGTCCTTCTGCAAAGTAGTCGACTGTCTTCTTGACAACTCTCACCATGCCATCACCGACAAACGGCACCAGCAGAGGATGACTCTCGACGAGAGTTGCAAAGTTGCCAGTGTTGACAAATGTTGCAGCGGACAAGTGCCCTGGGATGGCTCCTGATCGTTCCCGATCCATCCATTTCCCGACGTACTCCAGTCGGGCGCCAAGCTGCGTCCCCATCTTGGTGGCCATGTCCTGGATGTAACTCAGGTACTTGAAGGCCTCGGTCGCCATGGACCCTTTGGTGGAAGGGTGCTGGAGGTCGCACAGGGTAACCATGCCACTGATCGGGTGGAAATACCTGCTGGGGAAACGGACGTGGGGTGACGGGGTGTAAAATTGAACGAATTTTACCTCAAGAAGCCCAGAGAAAATGCCAAAGATCCTTCTGTCAAGGGACACCGGCTTCCCCTTCAAAAGCGTCTGGGAATTCACAATGTCATGCATCCCCAAGCAGGTCCACATTTTACATGAATCCCTGGAAAGCAACGTCTGCAGTCCGTACCGGGACCACAGAAGTTGAACGGAGGGGTCTTTTGCCTCAACAGTTAGGGCAATGTGTAGGGACATTGCGCTGATCCGTTTTGTATCCACCCACGGCCTCAGATGGATGGTCCCATCCAACTTCTGGCCAAACCGGGTAATGGATGGAACCAAAACAATCGACACATGTGAGGCATTGACCCGGTCCACTGCCTTCTGGAGCACTTCGAATAAGAAGACCTGGTCCTGCTCCAAGACTTCAAACTTTGATGTCAATTTAAGGTTCTGCTTTGAGAAGGTGGGCCTCTTGAGCTCTTGCGGCGGGAGGAGCTGGAGCTGCTCCTGGAAGGCGAGAACAACATCCTGCAATGCAGTGATTGCAATCTGTCTGTAGCTCTTTTTGTCCAGGAGCATCTCATTCGGCTTTTTTGGGTCTTTCGGTAGAGCCGTCAGGTTCAAAAAATAGCCGCCGTCCACCAGCGCAATCACCACTCCCTGCATGTTCTGCATTGCCGTAAGGGCTTTTGGAGGCAGGTTCTGCAGGTCTACATGCTTCTTCAAGTAGACGAAGAAATCAGACATCTTGGTGGGCGTTGGAGGGAAGAATAAGAAATGCACTCCCCTGGTCAGTGCTGAAAGCTCAGAGAGCTCCATGACGATCCCGTCAATGTCATGGGAGAAAATGAGGTTCTCCCAGGGGTTCTCGATGACCGATGGGTGCAGATGCACTCTCACCGAAGTTGAATGGAGGAACTCCTCCAGCGTCTCATACTCACCAAAGGGCCGGGTAATGTTGTCGGTGTTCTCATGTCCAACAGCAAGGAAGTCTTCAGTCTCCTGAAAGTTTGCCTTTAAAATGCAGGTTTAGAACATTTTCAAGGAAAGAAACAATAAGCATTAGCATTAGCATTTCATTATAACCCACCAAATCAAGTTAGGTTCAGGCTATATTCAAGAAAAAAAAATTAGCATTACCATTAGCATTAGCATTAAGATTAACATTAGCATTAGCATTAGCATTTGGGTAAGCATTAGCATTAAGATTAGCATTAGCACTAGCATTAGCATTAGCACTAGCATTAGCATTAGCATGTCATTATAACCCACCAACTCAAGTTAGGTTCAGGACATATTCAAGAAAAACATTGGCATTAGCATTAGAATTGTCACTAGCATTAGCATGTCATTATTGTGTAAAAAGCAATGTATAACTTACCATTTTGAAGACACAAGGCTCACAGAGAGCCCCTTGACTGGTTTCCTCCTTTTATACTCACCGTTTTAGGAGAGAAAAAAGGCATTTGTTATTACAATATAACAAACCCACAACAAATATGATGCTTTTTAAAAAACCTATTTTAGACCATTAATTAAAAATAAGAAAAATGTATTTTCAACACATTTGTATTAGATAGACTCTTCTTTAATTTATAGTGTGAAAAAAAAATTTTTTTTTAAACATTATTTAGTGTTATGGTTAGGATTATGGTTGGGGTTAGTATAAGGGGCTGAGTGCCATTTTGGAAATCAATATTCATCACCCTTAACAGTGATTCATAGCTTCGAAACTTTGGCTACCCCCCCATTTTCGGGCACCCTGAATCTATCAATACTAATTAATAAGGGGTGGTAACTTCCGGTCCGGAGTTATTAGCCAATCACGTTAAAACGCCTATAACTCCAGAATGGAAGATCGTAGAGACATGGAGCTTAGTCAGGCGTGTTCAAAAGGGTCGAATTATGTCAGACAGAAGTCACTTCCGAGTCTCTAAGACCTTTCTTTCGGGAGTTATAGCAATTCAATATGCTTGTCACTGATTGGCCCATAACTCCGGAAGTGAATAAGTGAATGTCAAAAATCATGTCTCAAAAATGGGTACCAATCGACTCCAAATGGCCTGAAACGTGCTCCTAACAACTTTCCCCATGGTCATTTTTGGCTGTGGGACTAAGAAAAAATGAAAATCGCCTCCCATTCATGAAATGCTCAATTTCCGAAGGTCACTAAACATGGGCAAGTGAGGTGTCTACAGACTCGGGGGGACCTGCTGAGCACGGGGAACCAATAGCTCGATACGACCTTCCCAGCCTGACCTGCACTTGGCCTGAAAATTAATGGGAGTCTACGGCAGCCGTAGGAAGGGAGGGGCCTAGGACCACCAAACTTGGGGGACACCTGGGGGGCCCCCTGGGCACTATACACACCAAGTTTGGTCCAATGAGCACTTGTACTTTTCGAGTTATTTCGAGTGAGCAAATTTTTCACATAATGGGAGTCAATGACAGCTACGTCATAGGAATAAGCCACACCCACCAAACTCGGTGGGCATGTAGGTCGCCTCCCACAGTCTCTCTGTGCCAAGTTTGGTCTCCCTACCACTTATACTTTTTGAGTTATTTCGAGTGAGCAAATCCATTTTCTGGTTTTCATCCTATATCCCTAACCCCTAACCCCCTAACCCTAACCCTACCCTAACCCTAACCCCACTCAGCTCTTATCCTAACCCTAACCCACCCTAACCCCCTAACCCTAACCCTAACCCTCGCGAAAATAGCACTCCATTCATTTCAATGCGGAAACAGTTTTTGATGATTATCTCCGTAACGAAAGGTCGTAGAGACTTGGAAGTGACTTCTGTCAGACATAATCTGACCCTTGTGAACACGCCTGACTTGTCCCCGTGTCTCTACGACCCTCCGTTCCGGAGATATTACCAATTTTTTTTCTGGCGTTGCCCCGCCCCCGAACGTCGTATGGCGATGTTAAACATTTTTTTTCACACTATAAGTTAAAGAATAGTTTATTTAATACAAATGTGTTAAAAAAGAAAATTTCATCCAATTTATTAATGGTCTAAAATAGGGTGTCTAAAAGTCATTACATGCGTCTCTTTGTAATGATAAGTGCATTTTGTCGTCTAAAAAGGCAGAGTATAAAAGGAGGCGCCCAGTCAAGGGACTGTCAGTGTGCTTTCGTCTCTGTACTTAAACATCATTCTGAAATAGTTATTTCATCAGCAGATCCCTAACCCTTGACTTCCTCGAGCCTTCTTTGGTAGACAGCGTTACTGTCCACTGTGACTGCAACATTAAGGCACAGGACAGCAGAACACACCTCCTGTGGGGGAGGAGCGGCCTGCAGGAACTCGTGGGCCACAACAGCAGCCTCTTCAGCGTGCTGGTCATGCATGAGGCTGTTAATGCTCAGACGCCCCTTGACGGCAGGAACCTGGGCCTGACCAGGGAATTATTTGATCTCTGCAAGGCTCCAGTGACCTTCCTGCAATTGTACAGCACTTCCCCCCACGTCCGCTATACTCAGAAGTACTTCCACCCGGTGAGCGGCGTTGTCACCCTCCTTGGCATCCAGTACCCAAAGACCATGCAGGCCATGAGCAACGAGGCCTGGGAATACATCTGCCGGGTGGATGACTTAAGGAAGAAGATGGTGGGCCAGCTGGGTGCCCGGCTGGAATATGTGGCCAGGCTGGAGAGACCGGACACAATGGCATTTTCAGCGAAGGCACTGATAAATGAGGAGGCCCTGCTGGAGCTTGTCGCCAGGAGGCCCGTGCTGCTTCCCTTCCAGGGCACGGCTCTCATCCACTATGCTCAGAGGACCCTGCAACATATTTACACTGTCCTCAAAGACATCTGTGAACGCCATGAGCATAAAGTAGGGTTTGAGCCGGCCTGGAAGGCTTACCAAATGGAGCTGGCATTTGAGGAGATGGTCTCTGGGCACCCGGGATCCCACCAGAACCGTCACTACAGCGCCTCCCTGGGCACCTGCAGCTGCAGTGAGAGGAGCTTGACTCATGTCAGGGGGGTGTTGGGCCTGGCACCCTGCAACGCGGCGGCAGAGGGCGACAGCCCGCCACCTCTACGGGTGTGGACGGGCAACACCCAGCTCCACTGGCGGGTGCGCCGGCTGTTTCCGCTGGCGGAGGCAGTCGGAGCGGAGCCCTCGGTCCTGGGAGTGGTGATGGTCAGGGTGATCCTGGGGGACCTGTTTGACACCAGCTCCCTCCCCATGTACATCCTGACAGGGGAGAAGTTACCAGAGGGCACACGCCTCGTTGGGGCTGTTACTCAGGAGGTGCTTGTCAAACAGCTGCTGGACAGCTACAATTTCAGCTTCCCACACACCTTCAACAGGGGGAAGCAGCTCGCGCTGGACGCGGGACAGGATGTGGCTGCCTGCCTCCTGTTGGGGTTAAGGGAGCTGAAGTTGACTTACTTCCCACTCCTCAGGATGAAGGACAAGACCACTCGGTACTGCGTGAGGAGAGTGGTGAACCACTACGTGGCAGTGCATCCACAATCCACCAGTCCCCCCCAAGACGCCGTCATCGCGACGCTTTGCTCTGAAATCTGTACAGAGATGGAGCGCTTGCGGCTGACCTACGGCAGGAACCTCGAGCCCTACCGAGAACACGGGATGCCATGGCTGGGGACAATCCTGAAGAGGCTGCCCCCCCTGCAAGGCACGGCAAAACTAACGCAGCTTGTTTTCCTGTCGGCCATCGGCCTCAGGATGAACAACATCTTTGTGGACTTCAACATCTGGAAGGACCTGGCTCAGAGCGCGCCTCTGAGCCAGGCTGAGTTGCAGCGCAAGATAATTCTCTCCCGGGACCTGCTGGAAGGGGTGACTGCACTGAGGGTGTACAAGCTGTACAAAGACGTGCCCTACAGGCTGTGGAAGCCTCGTGCAGCCCCGGGCCCGGCCCTCAAGAGCTTGCCACCAAAAGACACAGAAGACGTCCACTCGGATGATGTCCCGCAGGTGCAGGAGGAGGAGGAGGTGCCTGGTTTGAAATCAAAAAGCCAGATCCTGCCAGGAAGCGTGAGGCTGCGCTGGCAGGACTGGGAAATGGAGCTGGTCTCAAAAAACCCTGGTATGACCCATAGGGAGGCCTACCAAGCCTACGTCAGGGCTTGCCAGGAGACGGGCAGATTGATCAGGACTCTGGAGGCGTTTTCCAAGAAGAGGAGGCAGTTGCTGAGAGTTCCCTTGTAAATTGTTGCCCTTGTTCTACAAAAAAACAAAAAAATCCTGTTCCCAGGAGCCAAAAAAAAAAAAAAAAAAAAATCCTACGTTATAGGACCAAAAAAAAGGGTTAGGGTCCTCTAAGAAGAGGCATCCTCGGAAGGGTTAGGGTTAAGTCCATAGGTTAGGTCCAATTAGGTCCATTTTTTTTCTTTTTCACACCCACACACACACACACTAACAAACCCACTTACATACATAAAACACACACAATGCATCCACAACATTTATACACATTTATTGGTACATTCTCAAACACACATACATAAAGGCACACACTGCATGCATGACACTTACACACGTTTCTTTCCACATATTCCCTCACATGGACTCTGCCTTGTCGTGGCGTGGGGGCTTAAGTGCCATTGTGGTCCTGTGGACACTGGGGATGGGGTCTGGCCAGCTGGTCTACTACTGCCGTACAAAACAGTAGTAGACCAGCTGGCTAGACCCAATCCCCAGAGTCCACAGGACCACTAGGGCACGACTAAAGAGTCCAAATTGTTGCACAATCACATGTGTGGGTTTCACACACTCACAGTCTCCCAAATACTATGGGAGCCACATCCTGCGATATCTCACCAACGCCTTGGTGGTCCTGTGGAAACTGGGGTTGGGGTCTGGCCAGCTGGTCTACTACTGCCGTACCAAACAGCAGTAGACCAGCTGGCTAGACCCAATCCCCAGAGTCCACAGGACCACTAGGGCACGACCAAAGAGTCCAAATAGTTGCACAATCACATGTGTGGGTTTCCCACACTCACAGTCTCCCAAATACTATGGGAGCCACATCCTGCGATATCTCACCAACGCCTTGGTGGTCCTGTGGAAACTGGGTTTGGGGTCTGGCCAGCTGGTCTACTACTGCCGTACCAAACAGCAGTAGACCAGCTGGCCAGACCCAATCCCCAGAGTCCACAGGACCACTAGGGCACGACCAAAGAGTCCAAATAGTTGCACAATCACATGTGTGGGTTTCCCACACTCACAGTCTCCCAAATACTATGGGAGCCACATCCTGCGATATCTCACCAACGCCTTGGTGGTCCTGTGGACACTGGGGATGGGGTCTGGCCAGCTGGTCTACTACTGCCGTACCAAACAGCAGTAGACCAGCTGGCTAGACCCAATCCCCAGAGTCCACAGGACCACTAGGGCACGACCAAAGAGTCCAAATAGTTGCACAATCACATGTGTGGGTTTCACACACTCACAGTCTCCCAAATACTATGGGAGCCACATCCTGCGATATCTCACCAACGCCTTGGTGGTCCTGTGGACACTGGGGATGGGGTCTGGCCAGCTGGTCTACTACTGCCGTACCAAACAGCAGTAGACCAGCTGGCCAGACCCAATCCCCAGAGTCCACAGGACCACTAGGGCACGACCAAAGAGTCCAAATAGTTGCACAATCACATGTGTGGGTTTCCCACACACACAGTCTCCCAAATAGTATGGGAGCCACATCCTGCGATATCTCACCAACGCCTTGGTGGTCCTGTGGACACTGGGGATGGGGTCTGGCCAGCTGGTCTACTACTGCCGTACCAAACAGCAGTAGACCAGCTGGTTAGACCCAGAACCCAGAGTCCACAGGACCACTAGGGCACCACCAAAGAGTCCAAATAGTTGCACAATCATATGTGTGGGTTTCCCACACACAGTCTCCGAAATACAGGCTTGTCGGCCTTTCTTTCCGACGCCATGCCCACTTACTGTATGAAAGTGCCGTCGGACCTTATATGGTTGGACACATGAGGCCCTCAGCTATCCATAGACGTTGGTTTGATGCCTCTGGCACATTCCTACCAAAAGATATGAACTTCACATCTTTCCACAAAACCTAACCCAAAAAATAATTCCACCAAGTGCATTCCCATGCATGTCAGAGTCCTGTGTGTGTGTATGTGAGTGCGAGTGAGGCATCTTTTCAAGTGAGGATCTTGGTGGAGAACTTGGGCAGCCTACACAGGTGGAGCTCATCACCTCATCAGGGTGCTGGGAATAAAGGAGCGGCAGAGCCTTCACTCAGTGCTGGGTGATTAACCTTCACAGGTAGTCTCTCTGACCCTCTGTTGTAGCTTTCCTGTTAAAAGTTAATGACTATAATCACTGTTTAGGGTACTGAATCACAACTTTTTGGACAAAAGAACTTAGAAACTTTCCACCAAATGAGGTCCCATGTATTTCCTATGGGAAATACATTTTGTCAAAAGCATTTTTTTTTCAAAAAAAATCATGTCTCTAAAATGGGTACCACTCAACTCCAAATGACCTGAAACGTGCTCCAAACAACATTCCCCAGGGTCCCTTTTGGCTGTGGGACTTAGTAAAAAATCGCCTCTCATTCATTTCAATGCTGAAATGCTCAATTTCCGAAGGTCACTGAACATGGGCAAGTGAGGTGTCTACAGACTCGGGGGGGCCTGCTGAGCACGGGGAACCAACTCCCAGCTCGATACGACTTTCCCAGCCTGACCTGCACTTGGGCCAAAAATGAATGGGAGTCTAGGGCAGCCCTAGGAAGGGAGGGGCCTAGGACCACCAAACTTGGGGGACACCTGGGGGGCCCCCTGGGCACTATACACACCAAGTTTGGTCCAATGAGCACTTGTACTTTTTGAGTTATTTCGAGTGAGCAAATTTTTCACATAATGGGAGTCAATGACAGCTACATCATAGGAATAAGCCACACCCACCAAACTCGGTGGGCATGTAGGTACCCTCCCACAGTCTCTCTGTGCCAAGTTTGGTCTCCCTACCACTTATACTTTTTGAGTTATTTCGAGTGAGCAAATCCATTTTCTGGTTTTCATCCTATATCCCTAACCCCTAACCCTAACCCCTGTCAGCACAAATCAGCAGGGCAACACAGGGATTTGAACCCCGTCCCACAAGTGGGAGTACCAATACCATTGCCTTTTGCCTTTTTTAATGCTATATGACAAGGTAAAGCAAAACTTGCATTAAGAACAGCATGCTAATTTGTGTATGTTAACTGATGTTAACAGCCATTTATCTTCAATTTCAAATATACTTCGGTGGAAGTTAAATAAATGCCGTCTTAATGCAAGAAAACGAAACCTCTAAAAATAAACTATTTACAAAATGTTGTACAAGAAAATAAATAAAAAATCACAAAGACACTTACCTCAAATAATAATACTTACCAAACATAATTTCAGTGAAAAACATAACAACTAAGTCATCACCCTACTTACCACATACCCGAAAAGGAAGAAAAACCCAAGATTTGGGGTATTTTTTTTGGTTCCAAGATGGTTTTGTTTTTTTGTTTTTTGGTTCCTGGGAACAGAATTTTTTTTTTAACTATTTACAAAATGTTGTACAAGAAAACACATAAAAAAACCAAAGACACTTACCTTAAATAATAATACTTACCAAACATAATTTCAGTGTAAAACAAAAAAACTAAGTCATCACCCTACTTACCATATACCCGAAAAAGAAGAAAAACGCAAGAGTTGGTGTAATTTTTTTGGTTCCAAGATGGTTTTGTTTTTCTGTTTTTTTTTTTGGTTCCTGGGAACAGGATTTTTTTTAAAGTATTAACAAAATCTTGTACACATAACTATTTACCTTGGAATTACATCCTTACCTCACTCGTTTAGATACTCTCTTCGTTTCTTTCTGAAGGCAAAGAATGTCCGGATCCTCATCTGGTTCTCCTCACACCACTTGAGATACGCATTGTATGCATCTCGGTGACCAATGGATTTGTCCACATTGAGGTAATCCAGTTCCATGGCTGACCACTTCAGCCTAACGTTGCCAGGGAGAACTCGTGTGGAAGACCACCCCGACTCCTCCACCTCCTCTGACTCCACCTCCGGCACCTCTGGCACCTGTTCTTTCTCATGGGGTGGGGGCTTTTTTCCTATGTCCATAGGAACTGGATTTCTAGGCATGTTTGGACGTACCTGGATGGAATGATGGATTTTCGAGAGCCGAAATGCTGTGACCTTCTCCAACAGGTCTCTACCGAGGATGAGTTTTTGCTGGAGACATGCCTGGCTCAAGGGCATCGTCTCAGAGAGAGTCCGCAAAACATCGTAATCGATGTAATCCCCGTTCATACGTAATGCCACGCAGCTGACGAATGTCAGCTGCTGAAGGCGATCCTCTCCTTCAAGATGGGGCATCCTACGTAGAACTTGTGGCAGCCACGGCATTCCATAGACCCGGTACTTCTCTAAATACCTACCGAAACAGAGCCGCTGGCGCTCAATTTCTGTAGCTATTTCGGCCGTGAGGCTGGCCATCCTTGCCTCCTCCGGTGGATCTGTTCCATCTGGGTGAACAACTTGGAAGCAGTTGGGCACCAACCTGACGCAGTATCTAGTGGTGGCATCCTTGAGACGCATCAAGGGAAAGAACTTGATATTAAGCTCCGCCAAACCCACCAGCAGGCATGCGGCCACGTCCTTACCAGCACCCTGAACGATGTCTTTCCCTCTGGAGAAGACGTGAGGGAAAGTGAAGCGCTGGACCGTTGCAAGTTGCTGCGCCAGGGTCTGTGCAGTGATGCTACCCGTCAACTTGCATCCCAGTGGCAGCGTCTTTCCCTGGAGAACATAGAGGGGGAGTGAAGAGGTGTCGTAAAGGTCTCCAATGATGACCCTCAGCATGGACGCTCCCAGTACCGAGGGTGCTGCTTCCAGGGTGTCAGTCAATGGAAACAGGCGCCGCACTCGGAACTGGAGCTGGGTGTTTGGTGTCCAGGTCTTGAGGGGAGGAGGGTTGTCCCCCTCCGCCGCGCTGTTAAAGTCGGCAAGGCCCAGGAATCCCCTTCTGTGGCTCAGGCTCCGTTCCCTCACCGTGCAGGTCCCCAGCGAGGCACTATAATGGGTATCAGAAGGGCTGAGTGGGTGACCATAGGCCAACTCCTCATAACCCAACTCAAGCTGGAAAGCCTGCCAGCTTGGCTTGAAGCCCCCTCTCCCACTGTGCTCAGTCAGGATTTGGGATAGTCCTTCTGCAAAGTAGTCGACTGTCTTCTTGACAACTCTCACCATGCCATCACCGACAAACGGCACCAGCAGAGGATGACTCTCGACGAGAGTTGCAAAGTTGCCAGTGTTGACAAATGTTGCAGCGGACAAGTGCCCTGGGATGGCTCCTGATCGTTCCCGATCCATCCATTTCCCGACGTACTCCAGTCGGGCGCCAAGCTGCGTCCCCATCTTGGTGGCCATGTCCTGGATGTAACTCAGGTACTTGAAGGCCTCGGTCGCCATGGACCCTTTGGTGGAAGGGTGCTGGAGGTCGCACAGGGTAACCATGCCACTGATCGGGTGGAAATACCTGCTGGGGAAACGGACGTGGGGTGACGGGGTGTAAAATTGAACGAATTTTACCTCAAGAAGCCCAGAGAAAATGCCAAAGATCCTTCTGTCAAGGGACACCGGCTTCCCCTTCAAAAGCGTCTGGGAATTCACAATGTCATGCATCCCCAAGCAGGTCCACATTTTACATGAATCCCTGGAAAGCAACGTCTGCAGTCCGTACCGGGACCACAGAAGTTGAACGGAGGGGTCTTTTGCCTCAACAGTTAGGGCAATGTGTAGGGACATTGCGCTGATCCGTTTTGTATCCACCCACGGCCTCAGATGGATGGTCCCATCCAACTTCTGGCCAAACCGGGTAATGGATGGAACCAAAACAATCGACACATGTGAGGCATTGACCCGGTCCACTGCCTTCTGGAGCACTTCGAATAAGAAGACCTGGTCCTGCTCCAAGACTTCAAACTTTGATGTCAATTTAAGGTTCTGCTTTGAGAAGGTGGGCCTCTTGAGCTCTTGCGGCGGGAGGAGCTGGAGCTGCTCCTGGAAGGCGAGAACAACATCCTGCAATGCAGTGATTGCAATCTGTCTGTAGCTCTTTTTGTCCAGGAGCATCTCATTCGGCTTTTTTGGGTCTTTCGGTAGAGCCGTCAGGTTCAAAAAATAGCCGCCGTCCACCAGCGCAATCACCACTCCCTGCATGTTCTGCATTGCCGTAAGGGCTTTTGGAGGCAGGTTCTGCAGGTCTACATGCTTCTTCAAGTAGACGAAGAAATCAGACATCTTGGTGGGCGTTGGAGGGAAGAATAAGAAATGCACTCCCCTGGTCAGTGCTGAAAGCTCAGAGAGCTCCATGACGATCCCGTCAATGTCATGGGAGAAAATGAGGTTCTCCCAGGGGTTCTCGATGACCGATGGGTGCAGATGCACTCTCACCGAAGTTGAATGGAGGAACTCCTCCAGCGTCTCATACTCACCAAAGGGCCGGGTAATGTTGTCGGTGTTCTCATGTCCAACAGCAAGGAAGTCTTCAGTCTCCTGAAAGTTTGCCTTTAAAATGCAGGTTTAGAACATTTTCAAGGAAAGAAACAATAAGCATTAGCATTAGCATTTCATTATAACCCACCAAATCAAGTTAGGTTCAGGCTATATTCAAGAAAAAAAAATTAGCATTACCATTAGCATTAGCATTAAGATTAACATTAGCATTAGCATTAGCATTTGGGTAAGCATTAGCATTAAGATTAGCATTAGCACTAGCATTAGCATTAGCACTAGCATTAGCATTAGCATGTCATTATAACCCACCAACTCAAGTTAGGTTCAGGACATATTCAAGAAAAACATTGGCATTAGCATTAGAATTGTCACTAGCATTAGCATGTCATTATTGTGTAAAAAGCAATGTATAACTTACCATTTTGAAGACACAAGGCTCACAGAGAGCCCCTTGACTGGTTTCCTCCTTTTATACTCACCGTTTTAGGAGAGAAAAAAGGCATTTGTTATTACAATATAACAAACCCACAACAAATATGATGCTTTTTAAAAAACCTATTTTAGACCATTAATTAAAAATAAGAAAAATGTATTTTCAACACATTTGTATTAGATAGACTCTTCTTTAATTTATAGTGTGAAAAAAAATTTTTTTTTTAAACATTATTTAGTGTTATGGTTAGGATTATGGTTGGGGTTAGTATAAGGGGCTGAGTGCCATTTTGGAAATCAATATTCATCACCCTTAACAGTGATTCATAGCTTCGAAACTTTGGCTACCCCCCCATTTTCGGGCACCCTGAATCTATCAATACTAATTAATAAGGGGTGGTAACTTCCGGTCCGGAGTTATTAGCCAATCACGTTAAAACGCCTATAACTCCAGAATGGAAGATCGTAGAGACATGGAGCTTAGTCAGGCGTGTTCAAAAGGGTCGAATTATGTCAGACAGAAGTCACTTCCGAGTCTCTAAGACCTTTCTTTCGGGAGTTATAGCAATTCAATATGCTTGTCACTGATTGGCCCATAACTCCGGAAGTGAATAAGTGAATGTCAAAAATCATGTCTCAAAAATGGGTACCAATCGACTCCAAATGGCCTGAAACGTGCTCCTAACAACTTTCCCCATGGTCATTTTTGGCTGTGGGACTAAGAAAAAATGAAAATCGCCTCCCATTCATGAAATGCTCAATTTCCGAAGGTCACTAAACATGGGCAAGTGAGGTGTCTACAGACTCGGGGGGACCTGCTGAGCACGGGGAACCAATAGCTCGATACGACCTTCCCAGCCTGACCTGCACTTGGCCTGAAAATTAATGGGAGTCTACGGCAGCCGTAGGAAGGGAGGGGCCTAGGACCACCAAACTTGGGGGACACCTGGGGGGCCCCCTGGGCACTATACACACCAAGTTTGGTCCAATGAGCACTTGTACTTTTCGAGTTATTTCGAGTGAGCAAATTTTTCACATAATGGGAGTCAATGACAGCTACGTCATAGGAATAAGCCACACCCACCAAACTCGGTGGGCATGTAGGTCGCCTCCCACAGTCTCTCTGTGCCAAGTTTGGTCTCCCTACCACTTATACTTTTTGAGTTATTTCGAGTGAGCAAATCCATTTTCTGGTTTTCATCCTATATCCCTAACCCCTAACCCCCTAACCCTAACCCTACCCTAACCCTAACCCTAACCCCACTCAGCTCTTATCCTAACCCTAACCCTAACCCACCCTAACCCCCTAACCCCAACCCTAACCCTCGCGAAAATAGCACTCCATTCATTTCAATGCGGAAACAGTTTTTGATGATTATCTCCGTAACGAAAGGTCGTAGAGACTTGGAAGTGACTTCTGTCAGACATAATCTGACCCTTGTGAACACGCCTGACTTGTCCCCGTGTCTCTACGACCCTCCGTTCCGGAGATATTACCAATTTTTTTTCTGGCGTTGCCCCGCCCCCGAACGTCGTATGGCGATGTTAAACATTTTTTTTCACACTATAAGTTAAAGAATAGTTTATTTAATACAAATGTGTTAAAAAAGAAAATTTCATCCAATTTATTAATGGTCTAAAATAGGGTGTCTAAAAGTCATTACATGCGTCTCTTTGTAATGATAAGTGCATTTTGTCGTCTAAAAAGGCAGAGTATAAAAGGAGGCGCCCAGTCAAGGGACTGTCAGTGTGCTTTCGTCTCTGTACTTAAACATCATTCTGAAATAGTTATTTCATCAGCAGATCCCTAACCCTTGACTTCCTCGAGCCTTCTTTGGTAGACAGCGTTACTGTCCACTGTGACTGCAACATTAAGGCACAGGACAGCAGAACACACCTCCTGTGGGGGAGGAGCGGCCTGCAGGAACTCGTGGGCCACAACAGCAGCCTCTTCAGCGTGCTGGTCATGCATGAGGCTGTTAATGCTCAGACGCCCCTTGACGGCAGGAACCTGGGCCTGACCAGGGAATTATTTGATCTCTGCAAGGCTCCAGTGACCTTCCTGCAATTGTACAGCACTTCCCCCCACGTCCGCTATACTCAGAAGTACTTCCACCCGGTGAGCGGCGTTGTCACCCTCCTTGGCATCCAGTACCCAAAGACCATGCAGGCCATGAGCAACGAGGCCTGGGAATACATCTGCCGGGTGGATGACTTAAGGAAGAAGATGGTGGGCCAGCTGGGTGCCCGGCTGGAATATGTGGCCAGGCTGGAGAGACCGGACACAATGGCATTTTCAGCGAAGGCACTGATAAATGAGGAGGCCCTGCTGGAGCTTGTCGCCAGGAGGCCCATGCTGCTTCCCTTCCAGGGCACGGCTCTCATCCACTATGCTCAGAGGACCCTGCAACATATTTACACTGTCCTCAAAGACATCTGTGAACGCCATGAGCATAAAGTAGGGTTTGAGCCGGCCTGGAAGGCTTACCAAATGGAGCTGGCATTTGAGGAGATGGTCTCTGGGCACCCGGGATCCCACCAGAACCGTCACTACAGCGCCTCCCTGGGCACCTGCAGCTGCAGTGAGAGGAGCTTGACTCATGTCAGGGGGGTGTTGGGCCTGGCACCCTGCAACGCGGCGGCAGAGGGCGACAGCCCGCCACCTCTACGGGTGTGGACGGGCAACACCCAGCTCCACTGGCGGGTGCGCCGGCTGTTTCCGCTGGCGGAGGCAGTCGGAGCGGAGCCCTCGGTCCTGGGAGTGGTGATGGTCAGGGTGATCCTGGGGGACCTGTTTGACACCAGCTCCCTCCCCATGTACATCCTGACAGGGGAGAAGTTACCAGAGGGCACACGCCTCGTTGGGGCTGTTACTCAGGAGGTGCTTGTCAAACAGCTGCTGGACAGCTACAATTTCAGCTTCCCACACACCTTCAACAGGGGGAAGCAGCTCGCGCTGGATGCGGGACAGGATGTGGCTGCCTGCCTCCTGTTGGGGTTAAGGGAGCTGAAGTTGACTTACTTCCCACTCCTCAGGATGAAGGACAAGACCACTCGGTACTGCGTGAGGAGAGTGGTGAACCACTACGTGGCAGTGCATCCACAATCCACCAGTCCCCCCCAAGACGCCGTCATCGCGACGCTTTGCTCTGAAATCTGTACAGAGATGGAGCGCTTGCGGCTGACCTACGGCAGGAACCTCGAGCCCTACCGAGAACACGGGATGCCATGGCTGGGGACAATCCTGAAGAGGCTGCCCCCCCTGCAAGGCACGGCAAAACTAACGCAGCTTGTTTTCCTGTCGGCCATCGGCCTCAGGATGAACAACATCTTTGTGGACTTCAACATCTGGAAGGACCTGGCTCAGAGCGCGCCTCTGAGCCAGGCTGAGTTGCAGCGCAAGATAATTCTCTCCCGGGACCTGCTGGAAGGGGTGACTGCACTGAGGGTGTACAAGCTGTACAAAGACGTGCCCTACAGGCTGTGGAAGCCTCGTGCAGCCCCGGGCCCGGCCCTCAAGAGCTTGCCACCAAAAGACACAGAAGACGTCCACTCGGATGATGTCCCGCAGGTGCAGGAGGAGGAGGAGGTGCCTGGTTTGAAATCAAAAAGCCAGATCCTGCCAGGAAGCGTGAGGCTGCGCTGGCAGGACTGGGAAATGGAGCTGGTCTCAAAAAACCCTGGTATGACCCATAGGGAGGCCTACCAAGCCTACGTCAGGGCTTGCCAGGAGACGGGCAGATTGATCAGGACTCTGGAGGCGTTTTCCAAGAAGAGGAGGCAGTTGCTGAGAGTTCCCTTGTAAATTGTTGCCCTTGTTCTACAAAAAAACAAAAAAATCCTGTTCCCAGGAGCCAAAAAAAAAAAAAAAAAAAAATCCTACGTTATAGGACCAAAAAAAAGGGTTAGGGTCCTCTAAGAAGAGGCATCCTCGGAAGGGTTAGGGTTAAGTCCATAGGTTAGGTCCAATTAGGTCCATTTTTTTTCTTTTTCACACCCACACACACACACACTAACAAACCCACTTACATACATAAAACACACACAATGCATCCACAACATTTATACACATTTATTGGTACATTCTCAAACACACATACATAAAGGCACACACTGCATGCATGACACTTACACACGTTTCTTTCCACATATTCCCTCACATGGACTCTGCCTTGTCGTGGCGTGGGGGCTTAAGTGCCATTGTGGTCCTGTGGACACTGGGGATGGGGTCTGGCCAGCTGGTCTACTACTGCCGTACAAAACAGTAGTAGACCAGCTGGCTAGACCCAATCCCCAGAGTCCACAGGACCACTAGGGCACGACTAAAGAGTCCAAATTGTTGCACAATCACATGTGTGGGTTTCACACACTCACAGTCTCCCAAATACTATGGGAGCCACATCCTGCGATATCTCACCAACGCCTTGGTGGTCCTGTGGAAACTGGGGTTGGGGTCTGGCCAGCTGGTCTACTACTGCCGTACCAAACAGCAGTAGACCAGCTGGCTAGACCCAATCCCCAGAGTCCACAGGACCACTAGGGCACGACCAAAGAGTCCAAATAGTTGCACAATCACATGTGTGGGTTTCCCACACTCACAGTCTCCCAAATACTATGGGAGCCACATCCTGCGATATCTCACCAACGCCTTGGTGGTCCTGTGGAAACTGGGTTTGGGGTCTGGCCAGCTGGTCTACTACTGCCGTACCAAACAGCAGTAGACCAGCTGGCCAGACCCAATCCCCAGAGTCCACAGGACCACTAGGGCACGACCAAAGAGTCCAAATAGTTGCACAATCACATGTGTGGGTTTCCCACACTCACAGTCTCCCAAATACTATGGGAGCCACATCCTGCGATATCTCACCAACGCCTTGGTGGTCCTGTGGACACTGGGGATGGGGTCTGGCCAGCTGGTCTACTACTGCCGTACCAAACAGCAGTAGACCAGCTGGCTAGACCCAATCCCCAGAGTCCACAGGACCACTAGGGCACGACCAAAGAGTCCAAATAGTTGCACAATCACATGTGTGGGTTTCACACACTCACAGTCTCCCAAATACTATGGGAGCCACATCCTGCGATATCTCACCAACGCCTTGGTGGTCCTGTGGACACTGGGGATGGGGTCTGGCCAGCTGGTCTACTACTGCCGTACCAAACAGCAGTAGACCAGCTGGCCAGACCCAATCCCCAGAGTCCACAGGACCACTAGGGCACGACCAAAGAGTCCAAATAGTTGCACAATCACATGTGTGGGTTTCCCACACACACAGTCTCCCAAATAGTATGGGAGCCACATCCTGCGATATCTCACCAACGCCTTGGTGGTCCTGTGGACACTGGGGATGGGGTCTGGCCAGCTGGTCTACTACTGCCGTACCAAACAGCAGTAGACCAGCTGGTTAGACCCAGAACCCAGAGTCCACAGGACCACTAGGGCACCACCAAAGAGTCCAAATAGTTGCACAATCATATGTGTGGGTTTCCCACACACAGTCTCCGAAATACAGGCTTGTCGGCCTTTCTTTCCGACGCCATGCCCACTTACTGTATGAAAGTGCCGTCGGACCTTATATGGTTGGACACATGAGGCCCTCAGCTATCCATAGACGTTGGTTTGATGCCTCTGGCACATTCCTACCAAAAGATATGAACTTCACATCTTTCCACAAAACCTAACCCAAAAAATAATTCCACCAAGTGCATTCCCATGCATGTCAGAGTCCTGTGTGTGTGTATGTGAGTGCGAGTGAGGCATCTTTTCAAGTGAGGATCTTGGTGGAGAACTTGGGCAGCCTACACAGGTGGAGCTCATCACCTCATCAGGGTGCTGGGAATAAAGGAGCGGCAGAGCCTTCACTCAGTGCTGGGTGATTAACCTTCACAGGTAGTCTCTCTGACCCTCTGTTGTAGCTTTCCTGTTAAAAGTTAATGACTATAATCACTGTTTAGGGTACTGAATCACAACTTTTTGGACAAAAGAACTTAGAAACTTTCCACCAAATGAGGTCCCATGTATTTCCTATGGGAAATACATTTTGTCAAAAGCATTTTTTTTTCAAAAAAAATCATGTCTCTAAAATGGGTACCACTCAACTCCAAATGACCTGAAACGTGCTCCAAACAACATTCCCCAGGGTCCCTTTTGGCTGTGGGACTTAGTAAAAAATCGCCTCTCATTCATTTCAATGCTGAAATGCTCAATTTCCGAAGGTCACTGAACATGGGCAAGTGAGGTGTCTACAGACTCGGGGGGGCCTGCTGAGCACGGGGAACCAACTCCCAGCTCGATACGACTTTCCCAGCCTGACCTGCACTTGGGCCAAAAATGAATGGGAGTCTAGGGCAGCCCTAGGAAGGGAGGGGCCTAGGACCACCAAACTTGGGGGACACCTGGGGGGCCCCCTGGGCACTATACACACCAAGTTTGGTCCAATGAGCACTTGTACTTTTTGAGTTATTTCGAGTGAGCAAATTTTTCACATAATGGGAGTCAATGACAGCTACATCATAGGAATAAGCCACACCCACCAAACTCGGTGGGCATGTAGGTACCCTCCCACAGTCTCTCTGTGCCAAGTTTGGTCTCCCTACCACTTATACTTTTTGAGTTATTTCGAGTGAGCAAATCCATTTTCTGGTTTTCATCCTATATCCCTAACCCCTAACCCTAACCCCTGTCAGCACAAATCAGCAGGGCAACACAGGGATTTGAACCCCGTCCCACAAGTGGGAGTACCAATACCATTGCCTTTTGCCTTTTTTAATGCTATATGACAAGGTAAAGCAAAACTTGCATTAAGAACAGCATGCTAATTTGTGTATGTTAACTGATGTTAACAGCCATTTATCTTCAATTTCAAATATACTTCGGTGGAAGTTAAATAAATGCCGTCTTAATGCAAGAAAACGAAACCTCTAAAAATAAACTATTTACAAAATGTTGTACAAGAAAATAAATAAAAAATCACAAAGACACTTACCTCAAATAATAATACTTACCAAACATAATTTCAGTGTAAAACATAACAACTAAGTCATCACCCTACTTACCACATACCCGAAAAGGAAGAAAAACCCAAGATTTGGGGTATTTTTTTTGGTTCCAAGATGGTTTTGTTTTTTTGTTTTTTGGTTCCTGGGAACAGAATTTTTTTTTTAACTATTTACAAAATGTTGTACAAGAAAACACATAAAAAAACCAAAGACACTTACCTTAAATAATAATACTTACCAAACATAATTTCAGTGTAAAACAAAAAAACTAAGTCATCACCCTACTTACCATATACCCGAAAAAGAAGAAAAACGCAAGAGTTGGTGTAATTTTTTTGGTTCCAAGATGGTTTTGTTTTTCTGTTTTTTTTTTTGGTTCCTGGGAACAGGATTTTTTTTAAAGTATTAACAAAATCTTGTACACATAACTATTTACCTTGGAATTACATCCTTACCTCCCTCGTTTAGATACTCTCTTCGTTTCTTTCTGAAGGCAAAGAATGTCCGGATCCTCATCTGGTTCTCCTCACACCACTTGAGATACGCATTGTATGCATCTCGGTGACCAATGGATTTGTCCACATTGAGGTAATCCAGTTCCATGGCTGACCACTTCAGCCTAACGTTGCCAGGGAGAACTCGTGTGGAAGACCACCCCGACTCCTCCACCTCCTCTGACTCCACCTCCGGCACCTCTGGCACCTGTTCTTTCTCATGGGGTGGGGGCTTTTTTCCTATGTCCATAGGAACTGGATTTCTAGGCATGTTTGGACGTACCTGGATGGAATGATGGATTTTCGAGAGCCGAAATGCTGTGACCTTCTCCAACAGGTCTCTACCGAGGATGAGTTTTTGCTGGAGACATGCCTGGCTCAAGGGCATCGTCTCAGAGAGAGTCCGCAAAACATCGTAATCGATGTAATCCCCGTTCATACGTAATGCCACGCAGCTGACGAATGTCAGCTGCTGAAGGCGATCCTCTCCTTCAAGATGGGGCATCCTACGTAGAACTTGTGGCAGCCACGGCATTCCATAGACCCGGTACTTCTCTAAATACCTACCGAAACAGAGCCGCTGGCGCTCAATTTCTGTAGCTATTTCGGCCGTGAGGCTGGCCATCCTTGCCTCCTCCGGTGGATCTGTTCCATCTGGGTGAACAACTTGGAAGCAGTTGGGCACCAACCTGACGCAGTATCTAGTGGTGGCATCCTTGAGACGCATCAAGGGAAAGAACTTGATATTAAGCTCCGCCAAACCCACCAGCAGGCATGCGGCCACGTCCTTACCAGCACCCTGAACGATGTCTTTCCCTCTGGAGAAGACGTGAGGGAAAGTGAAGCGCTGGACCGTTGCAAGTTGCTGCGCCAGGGTCTGTGCAGTGATGCTACCCGTCAACTTGCATCCCAGTGGCAGCGTCTTTCCCTGGAGAACATAGAGGGGGAGTGAAGAGGTGTCGTAAAGGTCTCCAATGATGACCCTCAGCATGGACGCTCCCAGTACCGAGGGTGCTGCTTCCAGGGTGTCAGTCAATGGAAACAGGCGCCGCACTCGGAACTGGAGCTGGGTGTTTGGTGTCCAGGTCTTGAGGGGAGGAGGGTTGTCCCCCTCCGCCGCGCTGTTAAAGTCGGCAAGGCCCAGGAATCCCCTTCTGTGGCTCAGGCTCCGTTCCCTCACCGTGCAGGTCCCCAGCGAGGCACTATAATGGGTATCAGAAGGGCTGAGTGGGTGACCATAGGCCAACTCCTCATAACCCAACTCAAGCTGGAAAGCCTGCCAGCTTGGCTTGAAGCCCCCTCTCCCACTGTGCTCAGTCAGGATTTGGGATAGTCCTTCTGCAAAGTAGTCGACTGTCTTCTTGACAACTCTCACCATGCCATCACCGACAAACGGCACCAGCAGAGGATGACTCTCGACGAGAGTTGCAAAGTTGCCAGTGTTGACAAATGTTGCAGCGGACAAGTGCCCTGGGATGGCTCCTGATCGTTCCCGATCCATCCATTTCCCGACGTACTCCAGTCGGGCGCCAAGCTGCGTCCCCATCTTGGTGGCCATGTCCTGGATGTAACTCAGGTACTTGAAGGCCTCGGTCGCCATGGACCCTTTGGTGGAAGGGTGCTGGAGGTCGCACAGGGTAACCATGCCACTGATCGGGTGGAAATACCTGCTGGGGAAACGGACGTGGGGTGACGGGGTGTAAAATTGAACGAATTTTACCTCAAGAAGCCCAGAGAAAATGCCAAAGATCCTTCTGTCAAGGGACACCGGCTTCCCCTTCAAAAGCGTCTGGGAATTCACAATGTCATGCATCCCCAAGCAGGTCCACATTTTACATGAATCCCTGGAAAGCAACGTCTGCAGTCCGTACCGGGACCACAGAAGTTGAACGGAGGGGTCTTTTGCCTCAACAGTTAGGGCAATGTGTAGGGACATTGCGCTGATCCGTTTTGTATCCACCCACGGCCTCAGATGGATGGTCCCATCCAACTTCTGGCCAAACCGGGTAATGGATGGAACCAAAACAATCGACACATGTGAGGCATTGACCCGGTCCACTGCCTTCTGGAGCACTTCGAATAAGAAGACCTGGTCCTGCTCCAAGACTTCAAACTTTGATGTCAATTTAAGGTTCTGCTTTGAGAAGGTGGGCCTCTTGAGCTCTTGCGGCGGGAGGAGCTGGAGCTGCTCCTGGAAGGCGAGAACAACATCCTGCAATGCAGTGATTGCAATCTGTCTGTAGCTCTTTTTGTCCAGGAGCATCTCATTCGGCTTTTTTGGGTCTTTCGGTAGAGCCGTCAGGTTCAAAAAATAGCCGCCGTCCACCAGCGCAATCACCACTCCCTGCATGTTCTGCATTGCCGTAAGGGCTTTTGGAGGCAGGTTCTGCAGGTCTACATGCTTCTTCAAGTAGACGAAGAAATCAGACATCTTGGTGGGCGTTGGAGGGAAGAATAAGAAATGCACTCCCCTGGTCAGTGCTGAAAGCTCAGAGAGCTCCATGACGATCCCGTCAATGTCATGGGAGAAAATGAGGTTCTCCCAGGGGTTCTCGATGACCGATGGGTGCAGATGCACTCTCACCGAAGTTGAATGGAGGAACTCCTCCAGCGTCTCATACTCACCAAAGGGCCGGGTAATGTTGTCGGTGTTCTCATGTCCAACAGCAAGGAAGTCTTCAGTCTCCTGAAAGTTTGCCTTTAAAATGCAGGTTTAGAACATTTTCAAGGAAAGAAACAATAAGCATTAGCATTAGCATTTCATTATAACCCACCAAATCAAGTTAGGTTCAGGCTATATTCAAGAAAAAAAAATTAGCATTACCATTAGCATTAGCATTAAGATTAACATTAGCATTAGCATTAGCATTTGGGTAAGCATTAGCATTAAGATTAGCATTAGCACTAGCATTAGCATTAGCACTAGCATTAGCATTAGCATGTCATTATAACCCACCAACTCAAGTTAGGTTCAGGACATATTCAAGAAAAACATTGGCATTAGCATTAGAATTGTCACTAGCATTAGCATGTCATTATTGTGTAAAAAGCAATGTATAACTTACCATTTTGAAGACACAAGGCTCACAGAGAGCCCCTTGACTGGTTTCCTCCTTTTATACTCACCGTTTTAGGAGAGAAAAAAGGCATTTGTTATTACAATATAACAAACCCACAACAAATATGATGCTTTTTAAAAAACCTATTTTAGACCATTAATTAAAAATAAGAAAAATGTATTTTCAACACATTTGTATTAGATAGACTCTTCTTTAATTTATAGTGTGAAAAAAAATTTTTTTTTTAAACATTATTTAGTGTTATGGTTAGGATTATGGTTGGGGTTAGTATAAGGGGCTGAGTGCCATTTTGGAAATCAATATTCATCACCCTTAACAGTGATTCATAGCTTCGAAACTTTGGCTACCCCCCCATTTTCGGGCACCCTGAATCTATCAATACTAATTAATAAGGGGTGGTAACTTCCGGTCCGGAGTTATTAGCCAATCACGTTAAAACGCCTATAACTCCAGAATGGAAGATCGTAGAGACATGGAGCTTAGTCAGGCGTGTTCAAAAGGGTCGAATTATGTCAGACAGAAGTCACTTCCGAGTCTCTAAGACCTTTCTTTCGGGAGTTATAGCAATTCAATATGCTTGTCACTGATTGGCCCATAACTCCGGAAGTGAATAAGTGAATGTCAAAAATCATGTCTCAAAAATGGGTACCAATCGACTCCAAATGGCCTGAAACGTGCTCCTAACAACTTTCCCCATGGTCATTTTTGGCTGTGGGACTAAGAAAAAATGAAAATCGCCTCCCATTCATGAAATGCTCAATTTCCGAAGGTCACTAAACATGGGCAAGTGAGGTGTCTACAGACTCGGGGGGACCTGCTGAGCACGGGGAACCAATAGCTCGATACGACCTTCCCAGCCTGACCTGCACTTGGCCTGAAAATTAATGGGAGTCTACGGCAGCCGTAGGAAGGGAGGGGCCTAGGACCACCAAACTTGGGGGACACCTGGGGGGCCCCCTGGGCACTATACACACCAAGTTTGGTCCAATGAGCACTTGTACTTTTCGAGTTATTTCGAGTGAGCAAATTTTTCACATAGTGGGAGTCAATGACAGCTACGTCATAGGAATAAGCCACACCCACCAAACTCGGTGGGCATGTAGGTCGCCTCCCACAGTCTCTCTGTGCCAAGTTTGGTCTCCCTACCACTTATACTTTTTGAGTTATTTCGAGTGAGCAAATCCATTTTCTGGTTTTCATCCTATATCCCTAACCCCTAACCCCCTAACCCTAACCCTACCCTAACCCTAACCCTAACCCCACTCAGCTCTTATCCTAACCCTAACCCTAACCCACCCTAACCCCCTAACCCTAACCCTAACCCTCGCGAAAATAGCACTCCATTCATTTCAATGCGGAAACAGTTTTTGATGATTATCTCCGTAACGAAAGGTCGTAGAGACTTGGAAGTGACTTCTGTCAGACATAATCTGACCCTTGTGAACACGCCTGACTTGTCCCCGTGTCTCTACGACCCTCCGTTCCGGAGATATTACCAATTTTTTTTCTGGCGTTGCCCCGCCCCCGAACGTCGTATGGCGATGTTAAACATTTTTTTTCACACTATAAGTTAAAGAATAGTTTATTTAATACAAATGTGTTAAAAAAGAAAATTTCATCCAATTTATTAATGGTCTAAAATAGGGTGTCTAAAAGTCATTACATGCGTCTCTTTGTAATGATAAGTGCATTTTGTCGTCTAAAAAGGCAGAGTATAAAAGGAGGCGCCCAGTCAAGGGACTGTCAGTGTGCTTTCGTCTCTGTACTTAAACATCATTCTGAAATAGTTATTTCATCAGCAGATCCCTAACCCTTGACTTCCTCGAGCCTTCTTTGGTAGACAGCGTTACTGTCCACTGTGACTGCAACATTAAGGCACAGGACAGCAGAACACACCTCCTGTGGGGGAGGAGCGGCCTGCAGGAACTCGTGGGCCACAACAGCAGCCTCTTCAGCGTGCTGGTCATGCATGAGGCTGTTAATGCTCAGACGCCCCTTGACGGCAGGAACCTGGGCCTGACCAGGGAATTATTTGATCTCTGCAAGGCTCCAGTGACCTTCCTGCAATTGTACAGCACTTCCCCCCACGTCCGCTATACTCAGAAGTACTTCCACCCGGTGAGCGGCGTTGTCACCCTCCTTGGCATCCAGTACCCAAAGACCATGCAGGCCATGAGCAACGAGGCCTGGGAATACATCTGCCGGGTGGATGACTTAAGGAAGAAGATGGTGGGCCAGCTGGGTGCCCGGCTGGAATATGTGGCCAGGCTGGAGAGACCGGACACAATGGCATTTTCAGCGAAGGCACTGATAAATGAGGAGGCCCTGCTGGAGCTTGTCGCCAGGAGGCCCGTGCTGCTTCCCTTCCAGGGCACGGCTCTCATCCACTATGCTCAGAGGACCCTGCAACATATTTACACTGTCCTCAAAGACATCTGTGAACGCCATGAGCATAAAGTAGGGTTTGAGCCGGCCTGGAAGGCTTACCAAATGGAGCTGGCATTTGAGGAGATGGTCTCTGGGCACCCGGGATCCCACCAGAACCGTCACTACAGCGCCTCCCTGGGCACCTGCAGCTGCAGTGAGAGGAGCTTGACTCATGTCAGGGGGGTGTTGGGCCTGGCACCCTGCAACGCGGCGGCAGAGGGCGACAGCCCGCCACCTCTACGGGTGTGGACGGGCAACACCCAGCTCCACTGGCGGGTGCGCCGGCTGTTTCCGCTGGCGGAGGCAGTCGGAGCGGAGCCCTCGGTCCTGGGAGTGGTGATGGTCAGGGTGATCCTGGGGGACCTGTTTGACACCAGCTCCCTCCCCATGTACATCCTGACAGGGGAGAAGTTACCAGAGGGCACACGCCTCGTTGGGGCTGTTACTCAGGAGGTGCTTGTCAAACAGCTGCTGGACAGCTACAATTTCAGCTTCCCACACACCTTCAACAGGGGGAAGCAGCTCGCGCTGGACGCGGGACAGGATGTGGCTGCCTGCCTCCTGTTGGGGTTAAGGGAGCTGAAGTTGACTTACTTCCCACTCCTCAGGATGAAGGACAAGACCACTCGGTACTGCGTGAGGAGAGTGGTGAACCACTACGTGGCAGTGCATCCACAATCCACCAGTCCCCCCCAAGACGCCGTCATCGCGACGCTTTGCTCTGAAATCTGTACAGAGATGGAGCGCTTGCGGCTGACCTACGGCAGGAACCTCGAGCCCTACCGAGAACACGGGATGCCATGGCTGGGGACAATCCTGAAGAGGCTGCCCCCCCTGCAAGGCACGGCAAAACTAACGCAGCTTGTTTTCCTGTCGGCCATCGGCCTCAGGATGAACAACATCTTTGTGGACTTCAACATCTGGAAGGACCTGGCTCAGAGCGCGCCTCTGAGCCAGGCTGAGTTGCAGCGCAAGATAATTCTCTCCCGGGACCTGCTGGAAGGGGTGACTGCACTGAGGGTGTACAAGCTGTACAAAGACGTGCCCTACAGGCTGTGGAAGCCTCGTGCAGCCCCGGGCCCGGCCCTCAAGAGCTTGCCACCAAAAGACACAGAAGACGTCCACTCGGATGATGTCCCGCAGGTGCAGGAGGAGGAGGAGGTGCCTGGTTTGAAATCAAAAAGCCAGATCCTGCCAGGAAGCGTGAGGCTGCGCTGGCAGGACTGGGAAATGGAGCTGGTCTCAAAAAACCCTGGTATGACCCATAGGGAGGCCTACCAAGCCTACGTCAGGGCTTGCCAGGAGACGGGCAGATTGATCAGGACTCTGGAGGCGTTTTCCAAGAAGAGGAGGCAGTTGCTGAGAGTTCCCTTGTAAATTGTTGCCCTTGTTCTACAAAAAAACAAAAAAATCCTGTTCCCAGGAGCCAAAAAAAAAAAAAAAAAAAAATCCTACGTTATAGGACCAAAAAAAAGGGTTAGGGTCCTCTAAGAAGAGGCATCCTCGGAAGGGTTAGGGTTAAGTCCATAGGTTAGGTCCAATTAGGTCCATTTTTTTTCTTTTTCACACCCACACACACACACACTAACAAACCCACTTACATACATAAAACACACACAATGCATCCACAACATTTATACACATTTATTGGTACATTCTCAAACACACATACATAAAGGCACACACTGCATGCATGACACTTACACACGTTTCTTTCCACATATTCCCTCACATGGACTCTGCCTTGTCGTGGCGTGGGGGCTTAAGTGCCATTGTGGTCCTGTGGACACTGGGGATGGGGTCTGGCCAGCTGGTCTACTACTGCCGTACAAAACAGTAGTAGACCAGCTGGCTAGACCCAATCCCCAGAGTCCACAGGACCACTAGGGCACGACTAAAGAGTCCAAATTGTTGCACAATCACATGTGTGGGTTTCACACACTCACAGTCTCCCAAATACTATGGGAGCCACATCCTGCGATATCTCACCAACGCCTTGGTGGTCCTGTGGAAACTGGGGTTGGGGTCTGGCCAGCTGGTCTACTACTGCCGTACCAAACAGCAGTAGACCAGCTGGCTAGACCCAATCCCCAGAGTCCACAGGACCACTAGGGCACGACCAAAGAGTCCAAATAGTTGCACAATCACATGTGTGGGTTTCCCACACTCACAGTCTCCCAAATACTATGGGAGCCACATCCTGCGATATCTCACCAACGCCTTGGTGGTCCTGTGGAAACTGGGTTTGGGGTCTGGCCAGCTGGTCTACTACTGCCGTACCAAACAGCAGTAGACCAGCTGGCCAGACCCAATCCCCAGAGTCCACAGGACCACTAGGGCACGACCAAAGAGTCCAAATAGTTGCACAATCACATGTGTGGGTTTCCCACACTCACAGTCTCCCAAATACTATGGGAGCCACATCCTGCGATATCTCACCAACGCCTTGGTGGTCCTGTGGAAACTGGGGTTGGGGTCTGGCCAGCTGGTCTACTACTGCCGTACCAAACAGCAGTAGACCAGCTGGCTAGACCCAATCCCCAGAGTCCACAGGACCACTAGGGCACGACTAAAGAGTCCAAATTGTTGCACAATCACATGTGTGGGTTTCACACACTCACAGTCTCCCAAATACTATGGGAGCCACATCCTGCGATATCTCACCAACGCCTTGGTGGTCCTGTGGACACTGGGCATGGGGTCTGGCCAGCTGGTCTACTACTGCCGTACCAAACAGCAGTAGACCAGCTGGCCAGACCCAATCCCCAGAGTCCACAGGACCACTAGGGCACGACCAAAGAGTCCAAATAGTTGCACAATCACATGTGTGGGTTTCCCACACACACAGTCTCCCAAATAGTATGGGAGCCACATCCTGCGATATCTCACCAACGCCTTGGTGGTCCTGTGGACACTGGGGATGGGGTCTGGCCAGCTGGTCTACTACTGCCGAACCAAACAGCAGTAGACCAGCTGGTTAGACCCAGAACCCAGAGTCCACAGGACCACTAGGGCACCACCAAAGAGTCCAAATAGTTGCACAATCATATGTGTGGGTTTCCCACACACAGTCTCCGAAATACAGGCTTGTCGGCCTTTCTTTCCGACGCCATGCCCACTTACTGTATGAAAGTGCCGTCGGACCTTATATGGTTGGACACATGAGGCCCTCAGCTATCCATAGACGTTGGTTTGATGCCTCTGGCACATTCCTACCAAAAGATATGAACTTCACATCTTTCCACAAAACCTAACCCAAAAAATAATTCCACCAAGTGCATTCCCATGCATGTCAGAGTCCTGTGTGTGTGTATGTGAGTGCGAGTGAGGCATCTTTTCAAGTGAGGATCTTGGTGGAGAACTTGGGCAGCCTACACAGGTGGAGCTCATCACCTCATCAGGGTGCTGGGAATAAAGGAGCGGCAGAGCCTTCACTCAGTGCTGGGTGATTAACCTTCACAGGTAGTCTCTCTGACCCTCTGTTGTAGCTTTCCTGTTAAAAGTTAATGACTATAATCACTGTTTAGGGTACTGAATCACAACTTTTTGGACAAAAGAACTTAGAAACTTTCCACCAAATGAGGTCCCATGTATTTCCTATGGGAAATACATTTTGTCAAAAGCATTTTTTTTTCAAAAAAAATCATGTCTCTAAAATGGGTACCACTCAACTCCAAATGACCTGAAACGTGCTCCAAACAACATTCCCCAGGGTCCCTTTTGGCTGTGGGACTTAGTAAAAAATCGCCTCTCATTCATTTCAATGCTGAAATGCTCAATTTCCGAAGGTCACTGAACATGGGCAAGTGAGGTGTCTACAGACTCGGGGGGGCCTGCTGAGCACGGGGAACCAACTCCCAGCTCGATACGACTTTCCCAGCCTGACCTGCACTTGGGCCAAAAATGAATGGGAGTCTAGGGCAGCCCTAGGAAGGGAGGGGCCTAGGACCACCAAACTTGGGGGACACCTGGGGGGCCCCCTGGGCACTATACACACCAAGTTTGGTCCAATGAGCACTTGTACTTTTTGAGTTATTTCGAGTGAGCAAATTTTTCACATAATGGGAGTCAATGACAGCTACATCATAGGAATAAGCCACACCCACCAAACTCGGTGGGCATGTAGGTACCCTCCCACAGTCTCTCTGTGCCAAGTTTGGTCTCCCTACCACTTATACTTTTTGAGTTATTTCGAGTGAGCAAATCCATTTTCTGGTTTTCATCCTATATCCCTAACCCCTAACCCTAACCCCTGTCAGCACAAATCAGCAGGGCAACACAGGGATTTGAACCCCGTCCCACAAGTGGGAGTACCAATACCATTGCCTTTTGCCTTTTTTAATGCTATATGACAAGGTAAAGCAAAACTTGCATTAAGAACAGCATGCTAATTTGTGTATGTTAACTGATGTTAACAGCCATTTATCTTCAATTTCAAATATACTTCGGTGGAAGTTAAATAAATGCCGTCTTAATGCAAGAAAACGAAACCTCTAAAAATAAACTATTTACAAAATGTTGTACAAGAAAATAAATAAAAAATCACAAAGACACTTACCTCAAATAATAATACTTACCAAACATAATTTCAGTGTAAAACATAACAACTAAGTCATCACCCTACTTACCACATACCCGAAAAGGAAGAAAAACCCAAGATTTGGGGTATTTTTTTTGGTTCCAAGATGGTTTTGTTTTTTTGTTTTTTGGTTCCTGGGAACAGAATTTTTTTTTTAACTATTTACAAAATGTTGTACAAGAAAACACATAAAAAAACCAAAGACACTTACCTTAAATAATAATACTTACCAAACATAATTTCAGTGTAAAACAAAAAAACTAAGTCATCACCCTACTTACCATATACCCGAAAAAGAAGAAAAACGCAAGAGTTGGTGTAATTTTTTTGGTTCCAAGATGGTTTTGTTTTTCTGTTTTTTTTTTTGGTTCCTGGGAACAGGATTTTTTTTAAAGTATTAACAAAATCTTGTACACATAACTATTTACCTTGGAATTACATCCTTACCTCACTCGTTTAGATACTCTCTTCGTTTCTTTCTGAAGGCAAAGAATGTCCGGATCCTCATCTGGTTCTCCTCACACCACTTGAGATACGCATTGTATGCATCTCGGTGACCAATGGATTTGTCCACATTGAGGTAATCCAGTTCCATGGCTGACCACTTCAGCCTAACGTTGCCAGGGAGAACTCGTGTGGAAGACCACCCCGACTCCTCCACCTCCTCTGACTCCACCTCCGGCACCTCTGGCACCTGTTCTTTCTCATGGGGTGGGGGCTTTTTTCCTATGTCCATAGGAACTGGATTTCTAGGCATGTTTGGACGTACCTGGATGGAATGATGGATTTTCGAGAGCCGAAATGCTGTGACCTTCTCCAACAGGTCTCTACCGAGGATGAGTTTTTGCTGGAGACATGCCTGGCTCAAGGGCATCGTCTCAGAGAGAGTCCGCAAAACATCGTAATCGATGTAATCCCCGTTCATACGTAATGCCACGCAGCTGACGAATGTCAGCTGCTGAAGGCGATCCTCTCCTTCAAGATGGGGCATCCTACGTAGAACTTGTGGCAGCCACGGCATTCCATAGACCCGGTACTTCTCTAAATACCTACCGAAACAGAGCCGCTGGCGCTCAATTTCTGTAGCTATTTCGGCCGTGAGGCTGGCCATCCTTGCCTCCTCCGGTGGATCTGTTCCATCTGGGTGAACAACTTGGAAGCAGTTGGGCACCAACCTGACGCAGTATCTAGTGGTGGCATCCTTGAGACGCATCAAGGGAAAGAACTTGATATTAAGCTCCGCCAAACCCACCAGCAGGCATGCGGCCACGTCCTTACCAGCACCCTGAACGATGTCTTTCCCTCTGGAGAAGACGTGAGGGAAAGTGAAGCGCTGGACCGTTGCAAGTTGCTGCGCCAGGGTCTGTGCAGTGATGCTACCCGTCAACTTGCATCCCAGTGGCAGCGTCTTTCCCTGGAGAACATAGAGGGGGAGTGAAGAGGTGTCGTAAAGGTCTCCAATGATGACCCTCAGCATGGACGCTCCCAGTACCGAGGGTGCTGCTTCCAGGGTGTCAGTCAATGGAAACAGGCGCCGCACTCGGAACTGGAGCTGGGTGTTTGGTGTCCAGGTCTTGAGGGGAGGAGGGTTGTCCCCCTCCGCCGCGCTGTTAAAGTCGGCAAGGCCCAGGAATCCCCTTCTGTGGCTCAGGCTCCGTTCCCTCACCGTGCAGGTCCCCAGCGAGGCACTATAATGGGTATCAGAAGGGCTGAGTGGGTGACCATAGGCCAACTCCTCATAACCCAACTCAAGCTGGAAAGCCTGCCAGCTTGGCTTGAAGCCCCCTCTCCCACTGTGCTCAGTCAGGATTTGGGATAGTCCTTCTGCAAAGTAGTCGACTGTCTTCTTGACAACTCTCACCATGCCATCACCGACAAACGGCACCAGCAGAGGATGACTCTCGACGAGAGTTGCAAAGTTGCCAGTGTTGACAAATGTTGCAGCGGACAAGTGCCCTGGGATGGCTCCTGATCGTTCCCGATCCATCCATTTCCCGACGTACTCCAGTCGGGCGCCAAGCTGCGTCCCCATCTTGGTGGCCATGTCCTGGATGTAACTCAGGTACTTGAAGGCCTCGGTCGCCATGGACCCTTTGGTGGAAGGGTGCTGGAGGTCGCACAGGGTAACCATGCCACTGATCGGGTGGAAATACCTGCTGGGGAAACGGACGTGGGGTGACGGGGTGTAAAATTGAACGAATTTTACCTCAAGAAGCCCAGAGAAAATGCCAAAGATCCTTCTGTCAAGGGACACCGGCTTCCCCTTCAAAAGCGTCTGGGAATTCACAATGTCATGCATCCCCAAGCAGGTCCACATTTTACATGAATCCCTGGAAAGCAACGTCTGCAGTCCGTACCGGGACCACAGAAGTTGAACGGAGGGGTCTTTTGCCTCAACAGTTAGGGCAATGTGTAGGGACATTGCGCTGATCCGTTTTGTATCCACCCACGGCCTCAGATGGATGGTCCCATCCAACTTCTGGCCAAACCGGGTAATGGATGGAACCAAAACAATCGACACATGTGAGGCATTGACCCGGTCCACTGCCTTCTGGAGCACTTCGAATAAGAAGACCTGGTCCTGCTCCAAGACTTCAAACTTTGATGTCAATTTAAGGTTCTGCTTTGAGAAGGTGGGCCTCTTGAGCTCTTGCGGCGGGAGGAGCTGGAGCTGCTCCTGGAAGGCGAGAACAACATCCTGCAATGCAGTGATTGCAATCTGTCTGTAGCTCTTTTTGTCCAGGAGCATCTCATTCGGCTTTTTTGGGTCTTTCGGTAGAGCCGTCAGGTTCAAAAAATAGCCGCCGTCCACCAGCGCAATCACCACTCCCTGCATGTTCTGCATTGCCGTAAGGGCTTTTGGAGGCAGGTTCTGCAGGTCTACATGCTTCTTCAAGTAGACGAAGAAATCAGACATCTTGGTGGGCGTTGGAGGGAAGAATAAGAAATGCACTCCCCTGGTCAGTGCTGAAAGCTCAGAGAGCTCCATGACGATCCCGTCAATGTCATGGGAGAAAATGAGGTTCTCCCAGGGGTTCTCGATGACCGATGGGTGCAGATGCACTCTCACCGAAGTTGAATGGAGGAACTCCTCCAGCGTCTCATACTCACCAAAGGGCCGGGTAATGTTGTCGGTGTTCTCATGTCCAACAGCAAGGAAGTCTTCAGTCTCCTGAAAGTTTGCCTTTAAAATGCAGGTTTAGAACATTTTCAAGGAAAGAAACAATAAGCATTAGCATTAGCATTTCATTATAACCCACCAAATCAAGTTAGGTTCAGGCTATATTCAAGAAAAAAAAATTAGCATTACCATTAGCATTAGCATTAAGATTAACATTAGCATTAGCATTAGCATTTGGGTAAGCATTAGCATTAAGATTAGCATTAGCACTAGCATTAGCATTAGCACTAGCATTAGCATTAGCATGTCATTATAACCCACCAACTCAAGTTAGGTTCAGGACATATTCAAGAAAAACATTGGCATTAGCATTAGAATTGTCACTAGCATTAGCATGTCATTATTGTGTAAAAAGCAATGTATAACTTACCATTTTGAAGACACAAGGCTCACAGAGAGCCCCTTGACTGGTTTCCTCCTTTTATACTCACCGTTTTAGGAGAGAAAAAAGGCATTTGTTATTACAATATAACAAACCCACAACAAATATGATGCTTTTTAAAAAACCTATTTTAGACCATTAATTAAAAATAAGAAAAATGTATTTTCAACACATTTGTATTAGATAGACTCTTCTTTAATTTATAGTGTGAAAAAAAATTTTTTTTTTAAACATTATTTAGTGTTATGGTTAGGATTATGGTTGGGGTTAGTATAAGGGGCTGAGTGCCATTTTGGAAATCAATATTCATCACCCTTAACAGTGATTCATAGCTTCGAAACTTTGGCTACCCCCCCATTTTCGGGCACCCTGAATCTATCAATACTAATTAATAAGGGGTGGTAACTTCCGGTCCGGAGTTATTAGCCAATCACGTTAAAACGCCTATAACTCCAGAATGGAAGATCGTAGAGACATGGAGCTTAGTCAGGCGTGTTCAAAAGGGTCAAATTATGTCAGACAGAAGTCACTTCCGAGTCTCTAAGACCTTTCTTTCGGGAGTTATAGCAATTCAATATGCTTGTCACTGATTGGCCCATAACTCCGGAAGTGAATAAGTGAATGTCAAAAATCATGTCTCAAAAATGGGTACCAATCGACTCCAAATGGCCTGAAACGTGCTCCTAACAACTTTCCCCATGGTCATTTTTGGCTGTGGGACTAAGAAAAAATGAAAATCGCCTCCCATTCATGAAATGCTCAATTTCCGAAGGTCACTAAACATGGGCAAGTGAGGTGTCTACAGACTCGGGGGGACCTGCTGAGCACGGGGAACCAATAGCTCGATACGACCTTCCCAGCCTGACCTGCACTTGGCCTGAAAATTAATGGGAGTCTACGGCAGCCGTAGGAAGGGAGGGGCCTAGGACCACCAAACTTGGGGGACACCTGGGGGGCCCCCTGGGCACTATACACACCAAGTTTGGTCCAATGAGCACTTGTACTTTTCGAGTTATTTCGAGTGAGCAAATTTTTCACATAGTGGGAGTCAATGACAGCTACGTCATAGGAATAAGCCACACCCACCAAACTCGGTGGGCATGTAGGTCGCCTCCCACAGTCTCTCTGTGCCAAGTTTGGTCTCCCTACCACTTATACTTTTTGAGTTATTTCGAGTGAGCAAATCCATTTTCTGGTTTTCATCCTATATCCCTAACCCCTAACCCCCTAACCCTAACCCTACCCTAACCCTAACCCTAACCCCACTCAGCTCTTATCCTAACCCTAACCCTAACCCACCCTAACCCCCTAACCCTAACCCTAACCCTCGCGAAAATAGCACTCCATTCATTTCAATGCGGAAACAGTTTTTGATGATTATCTCCGTAACGAAAGGTCGTAGAGACTTGGAAGTGACTTCTGTCAGACATAATCTGACCCTTGTGAACACGCCTGACTTGTCCCCGTGTCTCTACGACCCTCCGTTCCGGAGATATTACCAATTTTTTTTCTGGCGTTGCCCCGCCCCCGAACGTCGTATGGCGATGTTAAACATTTTTTTTCACACTATAAGTTAAAGAATAGTTTATTTAATACAAATGTGTTAAAAAAGAAAATTTCATCCAATTTATTAATGGTCTAAAATAGGGTGTCTAAAAGTCATTACATGCGTCTCTTTGTAATGATAAGTGCATTTTGTCGTCTAAAAAGGCAGAGTATAAAAGGAGGCGCCCAGTCAAGGGACTGTCAGTGTGCTTTCGTCTCTGTACTTAAACATCATTCTGAAATAGTTATTTCATCAGCAGATCCCTAACCCTTGACTTCCTCGAGCCTTCTTTGGTAGACAGCGTTACTGTCCACTGTGACTGCAACATTAAGGCACAGGACAGCAGAACACACCTCCTGTGGGGGAGGAGCGGCCTGCAGGAACTCGTGGGCCACAACAGCAGCCTCTTCAGCGTGCTGGTCATGCATGAGGCTGTTAATGCTCAGACGCCCCTTGACGGCAGGAACCTGGGCCTGACCAGGGAATTATTTGATCTCTGCAAGGCTCCAGTGACCTTCCTGCAATTGTACAGCACTTCCCCCCACGTCCGCTATACTCAGAAGTACTTCCACCCGGTGAGCGGCGTTGTCACCCTCCTTGGCATCCAGTACCCAAAGACCATGCAGGCCATGAGCAACGAGGCCTGGGAATACATCTGCCGGGTGGATGACTTAAGGAAGAAGATGGTGGGCCAGCTGGGTGCCCGGCTGGAATATGTGGCCAGGCTGGAGAGACCGGACACAATGGCATTTTCAGCGAAGGCACTGATAAATGAGGAGGCCCTGCTGGAGCTTGTCGCCAGGAGGCCCATGCTGCTTCCCTTCCAGGGCACGGCTCTCATCCACTATGCTCAGAGGACCCTGCAACATATTTACACTGTCCTCAAAGACATCTGTGAACGCCATGAGCATAAAGTAGGGTTTGAGCCGGCCTGGAAGGCTTACCAAATGGAGCTGGCATTTGAGGAGATGGTCTCTGGGCACCCGGGATCCCACCAGAACCGTCACTACAGCGCCTCCCTGGGCACCTGCAGCTGCAGTGAGAGGAGCTTGACTCATGTCAGGGGGGTGTTGGGCCTGGCACCCTGCAACGCGGCGGCAGAGGGCGACAGCCCGCCACCTCTACGGGTGTGGACGGGCAACACCCAGCTCCACTGGCGGGTGCGCCGGCTGTTTCCGCTGGCGGAGGCAGTCGGAGCGGAGCCCTCGGTCCTGGGAGTGGTGATGGTCAGGGTGATCCTGGGGGACCTGTTTGACACCAGCTCCCTCCCCATGTACATCCTGACAGGGGAGAAGTTACCAGAGGGCACACGCCTCGTTGGGGCTGTTACTCAGGAGGTGCTTGTCAAACAGCTGCTGGACAGCTACAATTTCAGCTTCCCACACACCTTCAACAGGGGGAAGCAGCTCGCGCTGGACGCGGGACAGGATGTGGCTGCCTGCCTCCTGTTGGGGTTAAGGGAGCTGAAGTTGACTTACTTCCCACTCCTCAGGATGAAGGACAAGACCACTCGGTACTGCGTGAGGAGAGTGGTGAACCACTACGTGGCAGTGCATCCACAATCCACCAGTCCCCCCCAAGACGCCGTCATCGCGACGCTTTGCTCTGAAATCTGTACAGAGATGGAGCGCTTGCGGCTGACCTACGGCAGGAACCTCGAGCCCTACCGAGAACACGGGATGCCATGGCTGGGGACAATCCTGAAGAGGCTGCCCCCCCTGCAAGGCACGGCAAAACTAACGCAGCTTGTTTTCCTGTCGGCCATCGGCCTCAGGATGAACAACATCTTTGTGGACTTCAACATCTGGAAGGACCTGGCTCAGAGCGCGCCTCTGAGCCAGGCTGAGTTGCAGCGCAAGATAATTCTCTCCCGGGACCTGCTGGAAGGGGTGACTGCACTGAGGGTGTACAAGCTGTACAAAGACGTGCCCTACAGGCTGTGGAAGCCTCGTGCAGCCCCGGGCCCGGCCCTCAAGAGCTTGCCACCAAAAGACACAGAAGACGTCCACTCGGATGATGTCCCGCAGGTGCAGGAGGAGGAGGAGGTGCCTGGTTTGAAATCAAAAAGCCAGATCCTGCCAGGAAGCGTGAGGCTGCGCTGGCAGGACTGGGAAATGGAGCTGGTCTCAAAAAACCCTGGTATGACCCATAGGGAGGCCTACCAAGCCTACGTCAGGGCTTGCCAGGAGACGGGCAGATTGATCAGGACTCTGGAGGCGTTTTCCAAGAAGAGGAGGCAGTTGCTGAGAGTTCCCTTGTAAATTGTTGCCCTTGTTCTACAAAAAAACAAAAAAATCCTGTTCCCAGGAGCCAAAAAAAAAAAAAAAAAAAAATCCTACGTTATAGGACCAAAAAAAAGGGTTAGGGTCCTCTAAGAAGAGGCATCCTCGGAAGGGTTAGGGTTAAGTCCATAGGTTAGGTCCAATTAGGTCCATTTTTTTTCTTTTTCACACCCACACACACACACACTAACAAACCCACTTACATACATAAAACACACACAATGCATCCACAACATTTATACACATTTATTGGTACATTCTCAAACACACATACATAAAGGCACACACTGCATGCATGACACTTACACACGTTTCTTTCCACATATTCCCTCACATGGACTCTGCCTTGTCGTGGCGTGGGGGCTTAAGTGCCATTGTGGTCCTGTGGACACTGGGGATGGGGTCTGGCCAGCTGGTCTACTACTGCCGTACAAAACAGTAGTAGACCAGCTGGCTAGACCCAATCCCCAGAGTCCACAGGACCACTAGGGCACGACTAAAGAGTCCAAATTGTTGCACAATCACATGTGTGGGTTTCACACACTCACAGTCTCCCAAATACTATGGGAGCCACATCCTGCGATATCTCACCAACGCCTTGGTGGTCCTGTGGAAACTGGGGTTGGGGTCTGGCCAGCTGGTCTACTACTGCCGTACCAAACAGCAGTAGACCAGCTGGCTAGACCCAATCCCCAGAGTCCACAGGACCACTAGGGCACGACCAAAGAGTCCAAATAGTTGCACAATCACATGTGTGGGTTTCCCACACTCACAGTCTCCCAAATACTATGGGAGCCACATCCTGCGATATCTCACCAACGCCTTGGTGGTCCTGTGGAAACTGGGTTTGGGGTCTGGCCAGCTGGTCTACTACTGCCGTACCAAACAGCAGTAGACCAGCTGGCCAGACCCAATCCCCAGAGTCCACAGGACCACTAGGGCACGACCAAAGAGTCCAAATAGTTGCACAATCACATGTGTGGGTTTCCCACACTCACAGTCTCCCAAATACTATGGGAGCCACATCCTGCGATATCTCACCAACGCCTTGGTGGTCCTGTGGAAACTGGGGTTGGGGTCTGGCCAGCTGGTCTACTACTGCCGTACCAAACAGCAGTAGACCAGCTGGCTAGACCCAATCCCCAGAGTCCACAGGACCACTAGGGCACGACTAAAGAGTCCAAATTGTTGCACAATCACATGTGTGGGTTTCACACACTCACAGTCTCCCAAATACTATGGGAGCCACATCCTGCGATATCTCACCAACGCCTTGGTGGTCCTGTGGACACTGGGGATGGGGTCTGGCCAGCTGGTCTACTACTGCCGTACCAAACAGCAGTAGACCAGCTGGCTAGACCCAATCCCCAGAGTCCACAGGACCACTAGGGCACGACCAAAGAGTCCAAATAGTTGCACAATCACATGTGTGGGTTTCACACACTCACAGTCTCCCAAATACTATGGGAGCCACATCCTGCGATATCTCACCAACGCCTTGGTGGTCCTGTGGACACTGGGGATGGGGTCTGGCCAGCTGGTCTACTACTGCCGTACCAAACAGCAGTAGACCAGCTGGCCAGACCCAATCCCCAGAGTCCACAGGACCACTAGGGCACGACCAAAGAGTCCAAATAGTTGCACAATCACATGTGTGGGTTTCCCACACACACAGTCTCCCAAATAGTATGGGAGCCACATCCTGCGATATCTCACCAACGCCTTGGTGGTCCTGTGGACACTGGGGATGGGGTCTGGCCAGCTGGTCTACTACTGCCGTACCAAACAGCAGTAGACCAGCTGGTTAGACCCAGAACCCAGAGTCCACAGGACCACTAGGGCACCACCAAAGAGTCCAAATAGTTGCACAATCATATGTGTGGGTTTCCCACACACAGTCTCCGAAATACAGGCTTGTCGGCCTTTCTTTCCGACGCCATGCCCACTTACTGTATGAAAGTGCCGTCGGACCTTATATGGTTGGACACATGAGGCCCTCAGCTATCCATAGACGTTGGTTTGATGCCTCTGGCACATTCCTACCAAAAGATATGAACTTCACATCTTTCCACAAAACCTAACCCAAAAAATAATTCCACCAAGTGCATTCCCATGCATGTCAGAGTCCTGTGTGTGTGTATGTGAGTGCGAGTGAGGCATCTTTTCAAGTGAGGATCTTGGTGGAGAACTTGGGCAGCCTACACAGGTGGAGCTCATCACCTCATCAGGGTGCTGGGAATAAAGGAGCGGCAGAGCCTTCACTCAGTGCTGGGTGATTAACCTTCACAGGTAGTCTCTCTGACCCTCTGTTGTAGCTTTCCTGTTAAAAGTTAATGACTATAATCACTGTTTAGGGTACTGAATCACAACTTTTTGGACAAAAGAACTTAGAAACTTTCCACCAAATGAGGTCCCATGTATTTCCTATGGGAAATACATTTTGTCAAAAGCATTTTTTTTTCAAAAAAAATCATGTCTCTAAAATGGGTACCACTCAACTCCAAATGACCTGAAACGTGCTCCAAACAACATTCCCCAGGGTCCCTTTTGGCTGTGGGACTTAGTAAAAAATCGCCTCTCATTCATTTCAATGCTGAAATGCTCAATTTCCGAAGGTCACTGAACATGGGCAAGTGAGGTGTCTACAGACTCGGGGGGGCCTGCTGAGCACGGGGAACCAACTCCCAGCTCGATACGACTTTCCCAGCCTGACCTGCACTTGGGCCAAAAATGAATGGGAGTCTAGGGCAGCCCTAGGAAGGGAGGGGCCTAGGACCACCAAACTTGGGGGACACCTGGGGGGCCCCCTGGGCACTATACACACCAAGTTTGGTCCAATGAGCACTTGTACTTTTTGAGTTATTTCGAGTGAGCAAATTTTTCACATAATGGGAGTCAATGACAGCTACATCATAGGAATAAGCCACACCCACCAAACTCGGTGGGCATGTAGGTACCCTCCCACAGTCTCTCTGTGCCAAGTTTGGTCTCCCTACCACTTATACTTTTTGAGTTATTTCGAGTGAGCAAATCCATTTTCTGGTTTTCATCCTATATCCCTAACCCCTAACCCTAACCCCTGTCAGCACAAATCAGCAGGGCAACACAGGGATTTGAACCCCGTCCCACAAGTGGGAGTACCAATACCATTGCCTTTTGCCTTTTTTAATGCTATATGACAAGGTAAAGCAAAACTTGCATTAAGAACAGCATGCTAATTTGTGTATGTTAACTGATGTTAACAGCCATTTATCTTCAATTTCAAATATACTTCGGTGGAAGTTAAATAAATGCCGTCTTAATGCAAGAAAACGAAACCTCTAAAAATAAACTATTTACAAAATGTTGTACAAGAAAATAAATAAAAAATCACAAAGACACTTACCTCAAATAATAATACTTACCAAACATAATTTCAGTGTAAAACATAACAACTAAGTCATCACCCTACTTACCACATACCCGAAAAGGAAGAAAAACCCAAGATTTGGGGTATTTTTTTTGGTTCCAAGATGGTTTTGTTTTTTTGTTTTTTGGTTCCTGGGAACAGAATTTTTTTTTTAACTATTTACAAAATGTTGTACAAGAAAACACATAAAAAAACCAAAGACACTTACCTTAAATAATAATACTTACCAAACATAATTTCAGTGTAAAACAAAAAAACTAAGTCATCACCCTACTTACCATATACCCGAAAAAGAAGAAAAACGCAAGAGTTGGTGTAATTTTTTTGGTTCCAAGATGGTTTTGTTTTTCTGTTTTTTTTTTTGGTTCCTGGGAACAGGATTTTTTTTAAAGTATTAACAAAATCTTGTACACATAACTATTTACCTTGGAATTACATCCTTACCTCACTCGTTTAGATACTCTCTTCGTTTCTTTCTGAAGGCAAAGAATGTCCGGATCCTCATCTGGTTCTCCTCACACCACTTGAGATACGCATTGTATGCATCTCGGTGACCAATGGATTTGTCCACATTGAGGTAATCCAGTTCCATGGCTGACCACTTCAGCCTAACGTTGCCAGGGAGAACTCGTGTGGAAGACCACCCCGACTCCTCCACCTCCTCTGACTCCACCTCCGGCACCTCTGGCACCTGTTCTTTCTCATGGGGTGGGGGCTTTTTTCCTATGTCCATAGGAACTGGATTTCTAGGCATGTTTGGACGTACCTGGATGGAATGATGGATTTTCGAGAGCCGAAATGCTGTGACCTTCTCCAACAGGTCTCTACCGAGGATGAGTTTTTGCTGGAGACATGCCTGGCTCAAGGGCATCGTCTCAGAGAGAGTCCGCAAAACATCGTAATCGATGTAATCCCCGTTCATACGTAATGCCACGCAGCTGACGAATGTCAGCTGCTGAAGGCGATCCTCTCCTTCAAGATGGGGCATCCTACGTAGAACTTGTGGCAGCCACGGCATTCCATAGACCCGGTACTTCTCTAAATACCTACCGAAACAGAGCCGCTGGCGCTCAATTTCTGTAGCTATTTCGGCCGTGAGGCTGGCCATCCTTGCCTCCTCCGGTGGATCTGTTCCATCTGGGTGAACAACTTGGAAGCAGTTGGGCACCAACCTGACGCAGTATCTAGTGGTGGCATCCTTGAGACGCATCAAGGGAAAGAACTTGATATTAAGCTCCGCCAAACCCACCAGCAGGCATGCGGCCACGTCCTTACCAGCACCCTGAACGATGTCTTTCCCTCTGGAGAAGACGTGAGGGAAAGTGAAGCGCTGGACCGTTGCAAGTTGCTGCGCCAGGGTCTGTGCAGTGATGCTACCCGTCAACTTGCATCCCAGTGGCAGCGTCTTTCCCTGGAGAACATAGAGGGGGAGTGAAGAGGTGTCGTAAAGGTCTCCAATGATGACCCTCAGCATGGACGCTCCCAGTACCGAGGGTGCTGCTTCCAGGGTGTCAGTCAATGGAAACAGGCGCCGCACTCGGAACTGGAGCTGGGTGTTTGGTGTCCAGGTCTTGAGGGGAGGAGGGTTGTCCCCCTCCGCCGCGCTGTTAAAGTCGGCAAGGCCCAGGAATCCCCTTCTGTGGCTCAGGCTCCGTTCCCTCACCGTGCAGGTCCCCAGCGAGGCACTATAATGGGTATCAGAAGGGCTGAGTGGGTGACCATAGGCCAACTCCTCATAACCCAACTCAAGCTGGAAAGCCTGCCAGCTTGGCTTGAAGCCCCCTCTCCCACTGTGCTCAGTCAGGATTTGGGATAGTCCTTCTGCAAAGTAGTCGACTGTCTTCTTGACAACTCTCACCATGCCATCACCGACAAACGGCACCAGCAGAGGATGACTCTCGACGAGAGTTGCAAAGTTGCCAGTGTTGACAAATGTTGCAGCGGACAAGTGCCCTGGGATGGCTCCTGATCGTTCCCGATCCATCCATTTCCCGACGTACTCCAGTCGGGCGCCAAGCTGCGTCCCCATCTTGGTGGCCATGTCCTGGATGTAACTCAGGTACTTGAAGGCCTCGGTCGCCATGGACCCTTTGGTGGAAGGGTGCTGGAGGTCGCACAGGGTAACCATGCCACTGATCGGGTGGAAATACCTGCTGGGGAAACGGACGTGGGGTGACGGGGTGTAAAATTGAACGAATTTTACCTCAAGAAGCCCAGAGAAAATGCCAAAGATCCTTCTGTCAAGGGACACCGGCTTCCCCTTCAAAAGCGTCTGGGAATTCACAATGTCATGCATCCCCAAGCAGGTCCACATTTTACATGAATCCCTGGAAAGCAACGTCTGCAGTCCGTACCGGGACCACAGAAGTTGAACGGAGGGGTCTTTTGCCTCAACAGTTAGGGCAATGTGTAGGGACATTGCGCTGATCCGTTTTGTATCCACCCACGGCCTCAGATGGATGGTCCCATCCAACTTCTGGCCAAACCGGGTAATGGATGGAACCAAAACAATCGACACATGTGAGGCATTGACCCGGTCCACTGCCTTCTGGAGCACTTCGAATAAGAAGACCTGGTCCTGCTCCAAGACTTCAAACTTTGATGTCAATTTAAGGTTCTGCTTTGAGAAGGTGGGCCTCTTGAGCTCTTGCGGCGGGAGGAGCTGGAGCTGCTCCTGGAAGGCGAGAACAACATCCTGCAATGCAGTGATTGCAATCTGTCTGTAGCTCTTTTTGTCCAGGAGCATCTCATTCGGCTTTTTTGGGTCTTTCGGTAGAGCCGTCAGGTTCAAAAAATAGCCGCCGTCCACCAGCGCAATCACCACTCCCTGCATGTTCTGCATTGCCGTAAGGGCTTTTGGAGGCAGGTTCTGCAGGTCTACATGCTTCTTCAAGTAGACGAAGAAATCAGACATCTTGGTGGGCGTTGGAGGGAAGAATAAGAAATGCACTCCCCTGGTCAGTGCTGAAAGCTCAGAGAGCTCCATGACGATCCCGTCAATGTCATGGGAGAAAATGAGGTTCTCCCAGGGGTTCTCGATGACCGATGGGTGCAGATGCACTCTCACCGAAGTTGAATGGAGGAACTCCTCCAGCGTCTCATACTCACCAAAGGGCCGGGTAATGTTGTCGGTGTTCTCATGTCCAACAGCAAGGAAGTCTTCAGTCTCCTGAAAGTTTGCCTTTAAAATGCAGGTTTAGAACATTTTCAAGGAAAGAAACAATAAGCATTAGCATTAGCATTTCATTATAACCCACCAAATCAAGTTAGGTTCAGGCTATATTCAAGAAAAAAAAATTAGCATTACCATTAGCATTAGCATTAAGATTAACATTAGCATTAGCATTAGCATTTGGGTAAGCATTAGCATTAAGATTAGCATTAGCACTAGCATTAGCATTAGCACTAGCATTAGCATTAGCATGTCATTATAACCCACCAACTCAAGTTAGGTTCAGGACATATTCAAGAAAAACATTGGCATTAGCATTAGAATTGTCACTAGCATTAGCATGTCATTATTGTGTAAAAAGCAATGTATAACTTACCATTTTGAAGACACAAGGCTCACAGAGAGCCCCTTGACTGGTTTCCTCCTTTTATACTCACCGTTTTAGGAGAGAAAAAAGGCATTTGTTATTACAATATAACAAACCCACAACAAATATGATGCTTTTTAAAAAAACTATTTTAGACCATTAATTAAAAATAAGAAAAATGTATTTTCAACACATTTGTATTAGATAGACTCTTCTTTAATTTATAGTGTGAAAAAAAATTTTTTTTTTAAACATTATTTAGTGTTATGGTTAGGATTATGGTTGGGGTTAGTATAAGGGGCTGAGTGCCATTTTGGAAATCAATATTCATCACCCTTAACAGTGATTCATAGCTTCGAAACTTTGGCTACCCCCCCATTTTCGGGCACCCTGAATCTATCAATACTAATTAATAAGGGGTGGTAACTTCCGGTCCGGAGTTATTAGCCAATCACGTTAAAACGCCTATAACTCCAGAATGGAAGATCGTAGAGACATGGAGCTTAGTCAGGCGTGTTCAAAAGGGTCAAATTATGTCAGACAGAAGTCACTTCCGAGTCTCTAAGACCTTTCTTTCGGGAGTTATAGCAATTCAATATGCTTGTCACTGATTGGCCCATAACTCCGGAAGTGAATAAGTGAATGTCAAAAATCATGTCTCAAAAATGGGTACCAATCGACTCCAAATGGCCTGAAACGTGCTCCTAACAACTTTCCCCATGGTCATTTTTGGCTGTGGGACTAAGAAAAAATGAAAATCGCCTCCCATTCATGAAATGCTCAATTTCCGAAGGTCACTAAACATGGGCAAGTGAGGTGTCTACAGACTCGGGGGGACCTGCTGAGCACGGGGAACCAATAGCTCGATACGACCTTCCCAGCCTGACCTGCACTTGGCCTGAAAATTAATGGGAGTCTACGGCAGCCGTAGGAAGGGAGGGGCCTAGGACCACCAAACTTGGGGGACACCTGGGGGGCCCCCTGGGCACTATACACACCAAGTTTGGTCCAATGAGCACTTGTACTTTTCGAGTTATTTCGAGTGAGCAAATTTTTCACATAGTGGGAGTCAATGACAGCTACGTCATAGGAATAAGCCACACCCACCAAACTCGGTGGGCATGTAGGTCGCCTCCCACAGTCTCTCTGTGCCAAGTTTGGTCTCCCTACCACTTATACTTTTTGAGTTATTTCGAGTGAGCAAATCCATTTTCTGGTTTTCATCCTATATCCCTAACCCCTAACCCCCTAACCCTAACCCTACCCTAACCCTAACCCTAACCCCACTCAGCTCTTATCCTAACCCTAACCCTAACCCACCCTAACCCCCTAACCCTAACCCTAACCCTCGCGAAAATAGCACTCCATTCATTTCAATGCGGAAACAGTTTTTGATGATTATCTCCGTAACGAAAGGTCGTAGAGACTTGGAAGTGACTTCTGTCAGACATAATCTGACCCTTGTGAACACGCCTGACTTGTCCCCGTGTCTCTACGACCCTCCGTTCCGGAGATATTACCAATTTTTTTTCTGGCGTTGCCCCGCCCCCGAACGTCGTATGGCGATGTTAAACATTTTTTTTCACACTATAAGTTAAAGAATAGTTTATTTAATACAAATGTGTTAAAAAAGAAAATTTCATCCAATTTATTAATGGTCTAAAATAGGGTGTCTAAAAGTCATTACATGCGTCTCTTTGTAATGATAAGTGCATTTTGTCGTCTAAAAAGGCAGAGTATAAAAGGAGGCGCCCAGTCAAGGGACTGTCAGTGTGCTTTCGTCTCTGTACTTAAACATCATTCTGAAATAGTTATTTCATCAGCAGATCCCTAACCCTTGACTTCCTCGAGCCTTCTTTGGTAGACAGCGTTACTGTCCACTGTGACTGCAACATTAAGGCACAGGACAGCAGAACACACCTCCTGTGGGGGAGGAGCGGCCTGCAGGAACTCGTGGGCCACAACAGCAGCCTCTTCAGCGTGCTGGTCATGCATGAGGCTGTTAATGCTCAGACGCCCCTTGACGGCAGGAACCTGGGCCTGACCAGGGAATTATTTGATCTCTGCAAGGCTCCAGTGACCTTCCTGCAATTGTACAGCACTTCCCCCCACGTCCGCTATACTCAGAAGTACTTCCACCCGGTGAGCGGCGTTGTCACCCTCCTTGGCATCCAGTACCCAAAGACCATGCAGGCCATGAGCAACGAGGCCTGGGAATACATCTGCCGGGTGGATGACTTAAGGAAGAAGATGGTGGGCCAGCTGGGTGCCCGGCTGGAATATGTGGCCAGGCTGGAGAGACCGGACACAATGGCATTTTCAGCGAAGGCACTGATAAATGAGGAGGCCCTGCTGGAGCTTGTCGCCAGGAGGCCCATGCTGCTTCCCTTCCAGGGCACGGCTCTCATCCACTATGCTCAGAGGACCCTGCAACATATTTACACTGTCCTCAAAGACATCTGTGAACGCCATGAGCATAAAGTAGGGTTTGAGCCGGCCTGGAAGGCTTACCAAATGGAGCTGGCATTTGAGGAGATGGTCTCTGGGCACCCGGGATCCCACCAGAACCGTCACTACAGCGCCTCCCTGGGCACCTGCAGCTGCAGTGAGAGGAGCTTGACTCATGTCAGGGGGGTGTTGGGCCTGGCACCCTGCAACGCGGCGGCAGAGGGCGACAGCCCGCCACCTCTACGGGTGTGGACGGGCAACACCCAGCTCCACTGGCGGGTGCGCCGGCTGTTTCCGCTGGCGGAGGCAGTCGGAGCGGAGCCCTCGGTCCTGGGAGTGGTGATGGTCAGGGTGATCCTGGGGGACCTGTTTGACACCAGCTCCCTCCCCATGTACATCCTGACAGGGGAGAAGTTACCAGAGGGCACACGCCTCGTTGGGGCTGTTACTCAGGAGGTGCTTGTCAAACAGCTGCTGGACAGCTACAATTTCAGCTTCCCACACACCTTCAACAGGGGGAAGCAGCTCGCGCTGGACGCGGGACAGGATGTGGCTGCCTGCCTCCTGTTGGGGTTAAGGGAGCTGAAGTTGACTTACTTCCCACTCCTCAGGATGAAGGACAAGACCACTCGGTACTGCGTGAGGAGAGTGGTGAACCACTACGTGGCAGTGCATCCACAATCCACCAGTCCCCCCCAAGACGCCGTCATCGCGACGCTTTGCTCTGAAATCTGTACAGAGATGGAGCGCTTGCGGCTGACCTACGGCAGGAACCTCGAGCCCTACCGAGAACACGGGATGCCATGGCTGGGGACAATCCTGAAGAGGCTGCCCCCCCTGCAAGGCACGGCAAAACTAACGCAGCTTGTTTTCCTGTCGGCCATCGGCCTCAGGATGAACAACATCTTTGTGGACTTCAACATCTGGAAGGACCTGGCTCAGAGCGCGCCTCTGAGCCAGGCTGAGTTGCAGCGCAAGATAATTCTCTCCCGGGACCTGCTGGAAGGGGTGACTGCACTGAGGGTGTACAAGCTGTACAAAGACGTGCCCTACAGGCTGTGGAAGCCTCGTGCAGCCCCGGGCCCGGCCCTCAAGAGCTTGCCACCAAAAGACACAGAAGACGTCCACTCGGATGATGTCCCGCAGGTGCAGGAGGAGGAGGAGGTGCCTGGTTTGAAATCAAAAAGCCAGATCCTGCCAGGAAGCGTGAGGCTGCGCTGGCAGGACTGGGAAATGGAGCTGGTCTCAAAAAACCCTGGTATGACCCATAGGGAGGCCTACCAAGCCTACGTCAGGGCTTGCCAGGAGACGGGCAGATTGATCAGGACTCTGGAGGCGTTTTCCAAGAAGAGGAGGCAGTTGCTGAGAGTTCCCTTGTAAATTGTTGCCCTTGTTCTACAAAAAAACAAAAAAATCCTGTTCCCAGGAGCCAAAAAAAAAAAAAAAAAAAAATCCTACGTTATAGGACCAAAAAAAAGGGTTAGGGTCCTCTAAGAAGAGGCATCCTCGGAAGGGTTAGGGTTAAGTCCATAGGTTAGGTCCAATTAGGTCCATTTTTTTTCTTTTTCACACCCACACACACACACACTAACAAACCCACTTACATACATAAAACACACACAATGCATCCACAACATTTATACACATTTATTGGTACATTCTCAAACACACATACATAAAGGCACACACTGCATGCATGACACTTACACACGTTTCTTTCCACATATTCCCTCACATGGACTCTGCCTTGTCGTGGCGTGGGGGCTTAAGTGCCATTGTGGTCCTGTGGACACTGGGGATGGGGTCTGGCCAGCTGGTCTACTACTGCCGTACAAAACAGTAGTAGACCAGCTGGCTAGACCCAATCCCCAGAGTCCACAGGACCACTAGGGCACGACTAAAGAGTCCAAATTGTTGCACAATCACATGTGTGGGTTTCACACACTCACAGTCTCCCAAATACTATGGGAGCCACATCCTGCGATATCTCACCAACGCCTTGGTGGTCCTGTGGAAACTGGGGTTGGGGTCTGGCCAGCTGGTCTACTACTGCCGTACCAAACAGCAGTAGACCAGCTGGCTAGACCCAATCCCCAGAGTCCACAGGACCACTAGGGCACGACCAAAGAGTCCAAATAGTTGCACAATCACATGTGTGGGTTTCCCACACTCACAGTCTCCCAAATACTATGGGAGCCACATCCTGCGATATCTCACCAACGCCTTGGTGGTCCTGTGGAAACTGGGTTTGGGGTCTGGCCAGCTGGTCTACTACTGCCGTACCAAACAGCAGTAGACCAGCTGGCCAGACCCAATCCCCAGAGTCCACAGGACCACTAGGGCACGACCAAAGAGTCCAAATAGTTGCACAATCACATGTGTGGGTTTCCCACACTCACAGTCTCCCAAATACTATGGGAGCCACATCCTGCGATATCTCACCAACGCCTTGGTGGTCCTGTGGAAACTGGGGTTGGGGTCTGGCCAGCTGGTCTACTACTGCCGTACCAAACAGCAGTAGACCAGCTGGCTAGACCCAATCCCCAGAGTCCACAGGACCACTAGGGCACGACTAAAGAGTCCAAATTGTTGCACAATCACATGTGTGGGTTTCACACACTCACAGTCTCCCAAATACTATGGGAGCCACATCCTGCGATATCTCACCAACGCCTTGGTGGTCCTGTGGACACTGGGGATGGGGTCTGGCCAGCTGGTCTACTACTGCCGTACCAAACAGCAGTAGACCAGCTGGCTAGACCCAATCCCCAGAGTCCACAGGACCACTAGGGCACGACCAAAGAGTCCAAATAGTTGCACAATCACATGTGTGGGTTTCACACACTCACAGTCTCCCAAATACTATGGGAGCCACATCCTGCGATATCTCACCAACGCCTTGGTGGTCCTGTGGACACTGGGGATGGGGTCTGGCCAGCTGGTCTACTACTGCCGTACCAAACAGCAGTAGACCAGCTGGCCAGACCCAATCCCCAGAGTCCACAGGACCACTAGGGCACGACCAAAGAGTCCAAATAGTTGCACAATCACATGTGTGGGTTTCCCACACACACAGTCTCCCAAATAGTATGGGAGCCACATCCTGCGATATCTCACCAACGCCTTGGTGGTCCTGTGGACACTGGGGATGGGGTCTGGCCAGCTGGTCTACTACTGCCGTACCAAACAGCAGTAGACCAGCTGGTTAGACCCAGAACCCAGAGTCCACAGGACCACTAGGGCACCACCAAAGAGTCCAAATAGTTGCACAATCATATGTGTGGGTTTCCCACACACAGTCTCCGAAATACAGGCTTGTCGGCCTTTCTTTCCGACGCCATGCCCACTTACTGTATGAAAGTGCCGTCGGACCTTATATGGTTGGACACATGAGGCCCTCAGCTATCCATAGACGTTGGTTTGATGCCTCTGGCACATTCCTACCAAAAGATATGAACTTCACATCTTTCCACAAAACCTAACCCAAAAAATAATTCCACCAAGTGCATTCCCATGCATGTCAGAGTCCTGTGTGTGTGTATGTGAGTGCGAGTGAGGCATCTTTTCAAGTGAGGATCTTGGTGGAGAACTTGGGCAGCCTACACAGGTGGAGCTCATCACCTCATCAGGGTGCTGGGAATAAAGGAGCGGCAGAGCCTTCACTCAGTGCTGGGTGATTAACCTTCACAGGTAGTCTCTCTGACCCTCTGTTGTAGCTTTCCTGTTAAAAGTTAATGACTATAATCACTGTTTAGGGTACTGAATCACAACTTTTTGGACAAAAGAACTTAGAAACTTTCCACCAAATGAGGTCCCATGTATTTCCTATGGGAAATACATTTTGTCAAAAGCATTTTTTTTTCAAAAAAAATCATGTCTCTAAAATGGGTACCACTCAACTCCAAATGACCTGAAACGTGCTCCAAACAACATTCCCCAGGGTCCCTTTTGGCTGTGGGACTTAGTAAAAAATCGCCTCTCATTCATTTCAATGCTGAAATGCTCAATTTCCGAAGGTCACTGAACATGGGCAAGTGAGGTGTCTACAGACTCGGGGGGGCCTGCTGAGCACGGGGAACCAACTCCCAGCTCGATACGACTTTCCCAGCCTGACCTGCACTTGGGCCAAAAATGAATGGGAGTCTAGGGCAGCCCTAGGAAGGGAGGGGCCTAGGACCACCAAACTTGGGGGACACCTGGGGGGCCCCCTGGGCACTATACACACCAAGTTTGGTCCAATGAGCACTTGTACTTTTTGAGTTATTTCGAGTGAGCAAATTTTTCACATAATGGGAGTCAATGACAGCTACATCATAGGAATAAGCCACACCCACCAAACTCGGTGGGCATGTAGGTACCCTCCCACAGTCTCTCTGTGCCAAGTTTGGTCTCCCTACCACTTATACTTTTTGAGTTATTTCGAGTGAGCAAATCCATTTTCTGGTTTTCATCCTATATCCCTAACCCCTAACCCTAACCCCTGTCAGCACAAATCAGCAGGGCAACACAGGGATTTGAACCCCGTCCCACAAGTGGGAGTACCAATACCATTGCCTTTTGCCTTTTTTAATGCTATATGACAAGGTAAAGCAAAACTTGCATTAAGAACAGCATGCTAATTTGTGTATGTTAACTGATGTTAACAGCCATTTATCTTCAATTTCAAATATACTTCGGTGGAAGTTAAATAAATGCCGTCTTAATGCAAGAAAACGAAACCTCTAAAAATAAACTATTTACAAAATGTTGTACAAGAAAATAAATAAAAAATCACAAAGACACTTACCTCAAATAATAATACTTACCAAACATAATTTCAGTGTAAAACATAACAACTAAGTCATCACCCTACTTACCACATACCCGAAAAGGAAGAAAAACCCAAGATTTGGGGTATTTTTTTTGGTTCCAAGATGGTTTTGTTTTTTTGTTTTTTGGTTCCTGGGAACAGAATTTTTTTTTTAACTATTTACAAAATGTTGTACAAGAAAACACATAAAAAAACCAAAGACACTTACCTTAAATAATAATACTTACCAAACATAATTTCAGTGTAAAACAAAAAAACTAAGTCATCACCCTACTTACCATATACCCGAAAAAGAAGAAAAACGCAAGAGTTGGTGTAATTTTTTTGGTTCCAAGATGGTTTTGTTTTTCTGTTTTTTTTTTTGGTTCCTGGGAACAGGATTTTTTTTAAAGTATTAACAAAATCTTGTACACATAACTATTTACCTTGGAATTACATCCTTACCTCACTCGTTTAGATACTCTCTTCGTTTCTTTCTGAAGGCAAAGAATGTCCGGATCCTCATCTGGTTCTCCTCACACCACTTGAGATACGCATTGTATGCATCTCGGTGACCAATGGATTTGTCCACATTGAGGTAATCCAGTTCCATGGCTGACCACTTCAGCCTAACGTTGCCAGGGAGAACTCGTGTGGAAGACCACCCCGACTCCTCCACCTCCTCTGACTCCACCTCCGGCACCTCTGGCACCTGTTCTTTCTCATGGGGTGGGGGCTTTTTTCCTATGTCCATAGGAACTGGATTTCTAGGCATGTTTGGACGTACCTGGATGGAATGATGGATTTTCGAGAGCCGAAATGCTGTGACCTTCTCCAACAGGTCTCTACCGAGGATGAGTTTTTGCTGGAGACATGCCTGGCTCAAGGGCATCGTCTCAGAGAGAGTCCGCAAAACATCGTAATCGATGTAATCCCCGTTCATACGTAATGCCACGCAGCTGACGAATGTCAGCTGCTGAAGGCGATCCTCTCCTTCAAGATGGGGCATCCTACGTAGAACTTGTGGCAGCCACGGCATTCCATAGACCCGGTACTTCTCTAAATACCTACCGAAACAGAGCCGCTGGCGCTCAATTTCTGTAGCTATTTCGGCCGTGAGGCTGGCCATCCTTGCCTCCTCCGGTGGATCTGTTCCATCTGGGTGAACAACTTGGAAGCAGTTGGGCACCAACCTGACGCAGTATCTAGTGGTGGCATCCTTGAGACGCATCAAGGGAAAGAACTTGATATTAAGCTCCGCCAAACCCACCAGCAGGCATGCGGCCACGTCCTTACCAGCACCCTGAACGATGTCTTTCCCTCTGGAGAAGACGTGAGGGAAAGTGAAGCGCTGGACCGTTGCAAGTTGCTGCGCCAGGGTCTGTGCAGTGATGCTACCCGTCAACTTGCATCCCAGTGGCAGCGTCTTTCCCTGGAGAACATAGAGGGGGAGTGAAGAGGTGTCGTAAAGGTCTCCAATGATGACCCTCAGCATGGACGCTCCCAGTACCGAGGGTGCTGCTTCCAGGGTGTCAGTCAATGGAAACAGGCGCCGCACTCGGAACTGGAGCTGGGTGTTTGGTGTCCAGGTCTTGAGGGGAGGAGGGTTGTCCCCCTCCGCCGCGCTGTTAAAGTCGGCAAGGCCCAGGAATCCCCTTCTGTGGCTCAGGCTCCGTTCCCTCACCGTGCAGGTCCCCAGCGAGGCACTATAATGGGTATCAGAAGGGCTGAGTGGGTGACCATAGGCCAACTCCTCATAACCCAACTCAAGCTGGAAAGCCTGCCAGCTTGGCTTGAAGCCCCCTCTCCCACTGTGCTCAGTCAGGATTTGGGATAGTCCTTCTGCAAAGTAGTCGACTGTCTTCTTGACAACTCTCACCATGCCATCACCGACAAACGGCACCAGCAGAGGATGACTCTCGACGAGAGTTGCAAAGTTGCCAGTGTTGACAAATGTTGCAGCGGACAAGTGCCCTGGGATGGCTCCTGATCGTTCCCGATCCATCCATTTCCCGACGTACTCCAGTCGGGCGCCAAGCTGCGTCCCCATCTTGGTGGCCATGTCCTGGATGTAACTCAGGTACTTGAAGGCCTCGGTCGCCATGGACCCTTTGGTGGAAGGGTGCTGGAGGTCGCACAGGGTAACCATGCCACTGATCGGGTGGAAATACCTGCTGGGGAAACGGACGTGGGGTGACGGGGTGTAAAATTGAACGAATTTTACCTCAAGAAGCCCAGAGAAAATGCCAAAGATCCTTCTGTCAAGGGACACCGGCTTCCCCTTCAAAAGCGTCTGGGAATTCACAATGTCATGCATCCCCAAGCAGGTCCACATTTTACATGAATCCCTGGAAAGCAACGTCTGCAGTCCGTACCGGGACCACAGAAGTTGAACGGAGGGGTCTTTTGCCTCAACAGTTAGGGCAATGTGTAGGGACATTGCGCTGATCCGTTTTGTATCCACCCACGGCCTCAGATGGATGGTCCCATCCAACTTCTGGCCAAACCGGGTAATGGATGGAACCAAAACAATCGACACATGTGAGGCATTGACCCGGTCCACTGCCTTCTGGAGCACTTCGAATAAGAAGACCTGGTCCTGCTCCAAGACTTCAAACTTTGATGTCAATTTAAGGTTCTGCTTTGAGAAGGTGGGCCTCTTGAGCTCTTGCGGCGGGAGGAGCTGGAGCTGCTCCTGGAAGGCGAGAACAACATCCTGCAATGCAGTGATTGCAATCTGTCTGTAGCTCTTTTTGTCCAGGAGCATCTCATTCGGCTTTTTTGGGTCTTTCGGTAGAGCCGTCAGGTTCAAAAAATAGCCGCCGTCCACCAGCGCAATCACCACTCCCTGCATGTTCTGCATTGCCGTAAGGGCTTTTGGAGGCAGGTTCTGCAGGTCTACATGCTTCTTCAAGTAGACGAAGAAATCAGACATCTTGGTGGGCGTTGGAGGGAAGAATAAGAAATGCACTCCCCTGGTCAGTGCTGAAAGCTCAGAGAGCTCCATGACGATCCCGTCAATGTCATGGGAGAAAATGAGGTTCTCCCAGGGGTTCTCGATGACCGATGGGTGCAGATGCACTCTCACCGAAGTTGAATGGAGGAACTCCTCCAGCGTCTCATACTCACCAAAGGGCCGGGTAATGTTGTCGGTGTTCTCATGTCCAACAGCAAGGAAGTCTTCAGTCTCCTGAAAGTTTGCCTTTAAAATGCAGGTTTAGAACATTTTCAAGGAAAGAAACAATAAGCATTAGCATTAGCATTTCATTATAACCCACCAAATCAAGTTAGGTTCAGGCTATATTCAAGAAAAAAAAATTAGCATTACCATTAGCATTAGCATTAAGATTAACATTAGCATTAGCATTAGCATTTGGGTAAGCATTAGCATTAAGATTAGCATTAGCACTAGCATTAGCATTAGCACTAGCATTAGCATTAGCATGTCATTATAACCCACCAACTCAAGTTAGGTTCAGGACATATTCAAGAAAAACATTGGCATTAGCATTAGAATTGTCACTAGCATTAGCATGTCATTATTGTGTAAAAAGCAATGTATAACTTACCATTTTGAAGACACAAGGCTCACAGAGAGCCCCTTGACTGGTTTCCTCCTTTTATACTCACCGTTTTAGGAGAGAAAAAAGGCATTTGTTATTACAATATAACAAACCCACAACAAATATGATGCTTTTTAAAAAACCTATTTTAGACCATTAATTAAAAATAAGAAAAATGTATTTTCAACACATTTGTATTAGATAGACTCTTCTTTAATTTATAGTGTGAAAAAAAATTTTTTTTTTAAACATTATTTAGTGTTATGGTTAGGATTATGGTTGGGGTTAGTATAAGGGGCTGAGTGCCATTTTGGAAATCAATATTCATCACCCTTAACAGTGATTCATAGCTTCGAAACTTTGGCTACCCCCCCATTTTCGGGCACCCTGAATCTATCAATACTAATTAATAAGGGGTGGTAACTTCCGGTCCGGAGTTATTAGCCAATCACGTTAAAACGCCTATAACTCCAGAATGGAAGATCGTAGAGACATGGAGCTTAGTCAGGCGTGTTCAAAAGGGTCGAATTATGTCAGACAGAAGTCACTTCCGAGTCTCTAAGACCTTTCTTTCGGGAGTTATAGCAATTCAATATGCTTGTCACTGATTGGCCCATAACTCCGGAAGTGAATAAGTGAATGTCAAAAATCATGTCTCAAAAATGGGTACCAATCGACTCCAAATGGCCTGAAACGTGCTCCTAACAACTTTCCCCATGGTCATTTTTGGCTGTGGGACTAAGAAAAAATGAAAATCGCCTCCCATTCATGAAATGCTCAATTTCCGAAGGTCACTAAACATGGGCAAGTGAGGTGTCTACAGACTCGGGGGGACCTGCTGAGCACGGGGAACCAATAGCTCGATACGACCTTCCCAGCCTGACCTGCACTTGGCCTGAAAATTAATGGGAGTCTACGGCAGCCGTAGGAAGGGAGGGGCCTAGGACCACCAAACTTGGGGGACACCTGGGGGGCCCCCTGGGCACTATACACACCAAGTTTGGTCCAATGAGCACTTGTACTTTTCGAGTTATTTCGAGTGAGCAAATTTTTCACATAGTGGGAGTCAATGACAGCTACGTCATAGGAATAAGCCACACCCACCAAACTCGGTGGGCATGTAGGTCGCCTCCCACAGTCTCTCTGTGCCAAGTTTGGTCTCCCTACCACTTATACTTTTTGAGTTATTTCGAGTGAGCAAATCCATTTTCTGGTTTTCATCCTATATCCCTAACCCCTAACCCCCTAACCCTAACCCTACCCTAACCCTAACCCTAACCCCACTCAGCTCTTATCCTAACCCTAACCCTAACCCACCCTAACCCCCTAACCCTAACCCTAACCCTCGCGAAAATAGCACTCCATTCATTTCAATGCGGAAACAGTTTTTGATGATTATCTCCGTAACGAAAGGTCGTAGAGACTTGGAAGTGACTTCTGTCAGACATAATCTGACCCTTGTGAACACGCCTGACTTGTCCCCGTGTCTCTACGACCCTCCGTTCCGGAGATATTACCAATTTTTTTTCTGGCGTTGCCCCGCCCCCGAACGTCGTATGGCGATGTTAAACATTTTTTTTCACACTATAAGTTAAAGAATAGTTTATTTAATACAAATGTGTTAAAAAAGAAAATTTCATCCAATTTATTAATGGTCTAAAATAGGGTGTCTAAAAGTCATTACATGCGTCTCTTTGTAATGATAAGTGCATTTTGTCGTCTAAAAAGGCAGAGTATAAAAGGAGGCGCCCAGTCAAGGGACTGTCAGTGTGCTTTCGTCTCTGTACTTAAACATCATTCTGAAATAGTTATTTCATCAGCAGATCCCTAACCCTTGACTTCCTCGAGCCTTCTTTGGTAGACAGCGTTACTGTCCACTGTGACTGCAACATTAAGGCACAGGACAGCAGAACACACCTCCTGTGGGGGAGGAGCGGCCTGCAGGAACTCGTGGGCCACAACAGCAGCCTCTTCAGCGTGCTGGTCATGCATGAGGCTGTTAATGCTCAGACGCCCCTTGACGGCAGGAACCTGGGCCTGACCAGGGAATTATTTGATCTCTGCAAGGCTCCAGTGACCTTCCTGCAATTGTACAGCACTTCCCCCCACGTCCGCTATACTCAGAAGTACTTCCACCCGGTGAGCGGCGTTGTCACCCTCCTTGGCATCCAGTACCCAAAGACCATGCAGGCCATGAGCAACGAGGCCTGGGAATACATCTGCCGGGTGGATGACTTAAGGAAGAAGATGGTGGGCCAGCTGGGTGCCCGGCTGGAATATGTGGCCAGGCTGGAGAGACCGGACACAATGGCATTTTCAGCGAAGGCACTGATAAATGAGGAGGCCCTGCTGGAGCTTGTCGCCAGGAGGCCCGTGCTGCTTCCCTTCCAGGGCACGGCTCTCATCCACTATGCTCAGAGGACCCTGCAACATATTTACACTGTCCTCAAAGACATCTGTGAACGCCATGAGCATAAAGTAGGGTTTGAGCCGGCCTGGAAGGCTTACCAAATGGAGCTGGCATTTGAGGAGATGGTCTCTGGGCACCCGGGATCCCACCAGAACCGTCACTACAGCGCCTCCCTGGGCACCTGCAGCTGCAGTGAGAGGAGCTTGACTCATGTCAGGGGGGTGTTGGGCCTGGCACCCTGCAACGCGGCGGCAGAGGGCGACAGCCCGCCACCTCTACGGGTGTGGACGGGCAACACCCAGCTCCACTGGCGGGTGCGCCGGCTGTTTCCGCTGGCGGAGGCAGTCGGAGCGGAGCCCTCGGTCCTGGGAGTGGTGATGGTCAGGGTGATCCTGGGGGACCTGTTTGACACCAGCTCCCTCCCCATGTACATCCTGACAGGGGAGAAGTTACCAGAGGGCACACGCCTCGTTGGGGCTGTTACTCAGGAGGTGCTTGTCAAACAGCTGCTGGACAGCTACAATTTCAGCTTCCCACACACCTTCAACAGGGGGAAGCAGCTCGCGCTGGACGCGGGACAGGATGTGGCTGCCTGCCTCCTGTTGGGGTTAAGGGAGCTGAAGTTGACTTACTTCCCACTCCTCAGGATGAAGGACAAGACCACTCGGTACTGCGTGAGGAGAGTGGTGAACCACTACGTGGCAGTGCATCCACAATCCACCAGTCCCCCCCAAGACGCCGTCATCGCGACGCTTTGCTCTGAAATCTGTACAGAGATGGAGCGCTTGCGGCTGACCTACGGCAGGAACCTCGAGCCCTACCGAGAACACGGGATGCCATGGCTGGGGACAATCCTGAAGAGGCTGCCCCCCCTGCAAGGCACGGCAAAACTAACGCAGCTTGTTTTCCTGTCGGCCATCGGCCTCAGGATGAACAACATCTTTGTGGACTTCAACATCTGGAAGGACCTGGCTCAGAGCGCGCCTCTGAGCCAGGCTGAGTTGCAGCGCAAGATAATTCTCTCCCGGGACCTGCTGGAAGGGGTGACTGCACTGAGGGTGTACAAGCTGTACAAAGACGTGCCCTACAGGCTGTGGAAGCCTCGTGCAGCCCCGGGCCCGGCCCTCAAGAGCTTGCCACCAAAAGACACAGAAGACGTCCACTCGGATGATGTCCCGCAGGTGCAGGAGGAGGAGGAGGTGCCTGGTTTGAAATCAAAAAGCCAGATCCTGCCAGGAAGCGTGAGGCTGCGCTGGCAGGACTGGGAAATGGAGCTGGTCTCAAAAAACCCTGGTATGACCCATAGGGAGGCCTACCAAGCCTACGTCAGGGCTTGCCAGGAGACGGGCAGATTGATCAGGACTCTGGAGGCGTTTTCCAAGAAGAGGAGGCAGTTGCTGAGAGTTCCCTTGTAAATTGTTGCCCTTGTTCTACAAAAAAACAAAAAAATCCTGTTCCCAGGAGCCAAAAAAAAAAAAAAAAAAAAATCCTACGTTATAGGACCAAAAAAAAGGGTTAGGGTCCTCTAAGAAGAGGCATCCTCGGAAGGGTTAGGGTTAAGTCCATAGGTTAGGTCCAATTAGGTCCATTTTTTTTCTTTTTCACACCCACACACACACACACTAACAAACCCACTTACATACATAAAACACACACAATGCATCCACAACATTTATACACATTTATTGGTACATTCTCAAACACACATACATAAAGGCACACACTGCATGCATGACACTTACACACGTTTCTTTCCACATATTCCCTCACATGGACTCTGCCTTGTCGTGGCGTGGGGGCTTAAGTGCCATTGTGGTCCTGTGGACACTGGGGATGGGGTCTGGCCAGCTGGTCTACTACTGCCGTACAAAACAGTAGTAGACCAGCTGGCTAGACCCAATCCCCAGAGTCCACAGGACCACTAGGGCACGACTAAAGAGTCCAAATTGTTGCACAATCACATGTGTGGGTTTCACACACTCACAGTCTCCCAAATACTATGGGAGCCACATCCTGCGATATCTCACCAACGCCTTGGTGGTCCTGTGGAAACTGGGGTTGGGGTCTGGCCAGCTGGTCTACTACTGCCGTACCAAACAGCAGTAGACCAGCTGGCTAGACCCAATCCCCAGAGTCCACAGGACCACTAGGGCACGACCAAAGAGTCCAAATAGTTGCACAATCACATGTGTGGGTTTCACACACTCACAGTCTCCCAAATACTATGGGAGCCACATCCTGCGATATCTCACCAACGCCTTGGTGGTCCTGTGGAAACTGGGTTTGGGGTCTGGCCAGCTGGTCTACTACTGCCGTACCAAACAGCAGTAGACCAGCTGGCCAGACCCAATCCCCAGAGTCCACAGGACCACTAGGGCACGACCAAAGAGTCCAAATAGTTGCACAATCACATGTGTGGGTTTCCCACACTCACAGTCTCCCAAATACTATGGGAGCCACATCCTGCGATATCTCACCAACGCCTTGGTGGTCCTGTGGAAACTGGGGTTGGGGTCTGGCCAGCTGGTCTACTACTGCCGTACCAAACAGCAGTAGACCAGCTGGCTAGACCCAATCCCCAGAGTCCACAGGACCACTAGGGCACGACTAAAGAGTCCAAATTGTTGCACAATCACATGTGTGGGTTTCACACACTCACAGTCTCCCAAATACTATGGGAGCCACATCCTGCGATATGTCACCAACGCCTTGGTGGTCCTGTGGACACTGGGGATGGGGTCTGGCCAGCTGGTCTACTACTGCCGTACCAAACAGCAGTAGACCAGCTGGCTAGACCCAATCCCCAGAGTCCACAGGACCACTAGGGCATGACCAAAGAGTCCAAATAGTTGCACAATCACATGTGTGGGTTTCACACACTCACAGTCTCCCAAATACTATGGGAGCCACATCCTGCGATATCTCACCAACGCCTTGGTGGTCCTGTGGACACTGGGGATGGGGTCTGGCCAGCTGGTCTACTACTGCCGTACCAAACAGCAGTAGACCAGCTGGCCAGACCCAATCCCCAGAGTCCACAGGACCACTAGGGCACGACCAAAGAGTCCAAATAGTTGCACAATCACATGTGTGGGTTTCCCACACACACAGTCTCCCAAATAGTATGGGAGCCACATCCTGCGATATCTCACCAACGCCTTGGTGGTCCTGTGGACACTGGGGATGGGGTCTGGCCAGCTGGTCTACTACTGCCGTACCAAACAGCAGTAGACCAGCTGGTTAGACCCAGAACCCAGAGTCCACAGGACCACTAGGGCACCACCAAAGAGTCCAAATAGTTGCACAATCATATGTGTGGGTTTCCCACACACAGTCTCCGAAATACAGGCTTGTCGGCCTTTCTTTCCGACGCCATGCCCACTTACTGTATGAAAGTGCCGTCGGACCTTATATGGTTGGACACATGAGGCCCTCAGCTATCCATAGACGTTGGTTTGATGCCTCTGGCACATTCCTACCAAAAGATATGAACTTCACATCTTTCCACAAAACCTAACCCAAAAAATAATTCCACCAAGTGCATTCCCATGCATGTCAGAGTCCTGTGTGTGTGTATGTGAGTGCGAGTGAGGCATCTTTTCAAGTGAGGATCTTGGTGGAGAACTTGGGCAGCCTACACAGGTGGAGCTCATCACCTCATCAGGGTGCTGGGAATAAAGGAGCGGCAGAGCCTTCACTCAGTGCTGGGTGATTAACCTTCACAGGTAGTCTCTCTGACCCTCTGTTGTAGCTTTCCTGTTAAAAGTTAATGACTATAATCACTGTTTAGGGTACTGAATCACAACTTTTTGGACAAAAGAACTTAGAAACTTTCCACCAAATGAGGTCCCATGTATTTCCTATGGGAAATACATTTTGTCAAAAGCATTTTTTTTTCAAAAAAAATCATGTCTCTAAAATGGGTACCACTCAACTCCAAATGACCTGAAACGTGCTCCAAACAACATTCCCCAGGGTCCCTTTTGGCTGTGGGACTTAGTAAAAAATCGCCTCTCATTCATTTCAATGCTGAAATGCTCAATTTCCGAAGGTCACTGAACATGGGCAAGTGAGGTGTCTACAGACTCGGGGGGGCCTGCTGAGCACGGGGAACCAACTCCCAGCTCGATACGACTTTCCCAGCCTGACCTGCACTTGGGCCAAAAATGAATGGGAGTCTAGGGCAGCCCTAGGAAGGGAGGGGCCTAGGACCACCAAACTTGGGGGACACCTGGGGGGCCCCCTGGGCACTATACACACCAAGTTTGGTCCAATGAGCACTTGTACTTTTTGAGTTATTTCGAGTGAGCAAATTTTTCACATAATGGGAGTCAATGACAGCTACATCATAGGAATAAGCCACACCCACCAAACTCGGTGGGCATGTAGGTACCCTCCCACAGTCTCTCTGTGCCAAGTTTGGTCTCCCTACCACTTATACTTTTTGAGTTATTTCGAGTGAGCAAATCCATTTTCTGGTTTTCATCCTATATCCCTAACCCCTAACCCTAACCCCTGTCAGCACAAATCAGCAGGGCAACACAGGGATTTGAACCCCGTCCCACAAGTGGGAGTACCAATACCATTGCCTTTTGCCTTTTTTAATGCTATATGACAAGGTAAAGCAAAACTTGCATTAAGAACAGCATGCTAATTTGTGTATGTTAACTGATGTTAACAGCCATTTATCTTCAATTTCAAATATACTTCGGTGGAAGTTAAATAAATGCCGTCTTAATGCAAGAAAACGAAACCTCTAAAAATAAACTATTTACAAAATGTTGTACAAGAAAATAAATAAAAAATCACAAAGACACTTACCTCAAATAATAATACTTACCAAACATAATTTCAGTGTAAAACATAACAACTAAGTCATCACCCTACTTACCACATACCCGAAAAGGAAGAAAAACCCAAGATTTGGGGTATTTTTTTTGGTTCCAAGATGGTTTTGTTTTTTTGTTTTTTGGTTCCTGGGAACAGAATTTTTTTTTTAACTATTTACAAAATGTTGTACAAGAAAACACATAAAAAAACCAAAGACACTTACCTTAAATAATAATACTTACCAAACATAATTTCAGTGTAAAACAAAAAAACTAAGTCATCACCCTACTTACCATATACCCGAAAAAGAAGAAAAACGCAAGAGTTGGTGTAATTTTTTTGGTTCCAAGATGGTTTTGTTTTTCTGTTTTTTTTTTTGGTTCCTGGGAACAGGATTTTTTTTAAAGTATTAACAAAATCTTGTACACATAACTATTTACCTTGGAATTACATCCTTACCTCCCTCGTTTAGATACTCTCTTCGTTTCTTTCTGAAGGCAAAGAATGTCCGGATCCTCATCTGGTTCTCCTCACACCACTTGAGATACGCATTGTATGCATCTCGGTGACCAATGGATTTGTCCACATTGAGGTAATCCAGTTCCATGGCTGACCACTTCAGCCTAACGTTGCCAGGGAGAACTCGTGTGGAAGACCACCCCGACTCCTCCACCTCCTCTGACTCCACCTCCGGCACCTCTGGCACCTGTTCTTTCTCATGGGGTGGGGGCTTTTTTCCTATGTCCATAGGAACTGGATTTCTAGGCATGTTTGGACGTACCTGGATGGAATGATGGATTTTCGAGAGCCGAAATGCTGTGACCTTCTCCAACAGGTCTCTACCGAGGATGAGTTTTTGCTGGAGACATGCCTGGCTCAAGGGCATCGTCTCAGAGAGAGTCCGCAAAACATCGTAATCGATGTAATCCCCGTTCATACGTAATGCCACGCAGCTGACGAATGTCAGCTGCTGAAGGCGATCCTCTCCTTCAAGATGGGGCATCCTACGTAGAACTTGTGGCAGCCACGGCATTCCATAGACCCGGTACTTCTCTAAATACCTACCGAAACAGAGCCGCTGGCGCTCAATTTCTGTAGCTATTTCGGCCGTGAGGCTGGCCATCCTTGCCTCCTCCGGTGGATCTGTTCCATCTGGGTGAACAACTTGGAAGCAGTTGGGCACCAACCTGACGCAGTATCTAGTGGTGGCATCCTTGAGACGCATCAAGGGAAAGAACTTGATATTAAGCTCCGCCAAACCCACCAGCAGGCATGCGGCCACGTCCTTACCAGCACCCTGAACGATGTCTTTCCCTCTGGAGAAGACGTGAGGGAAAGTGAAGCGCTGGACCGTTGCAAGTTGCTGCGCCAGGGTCTGTGCAGTGATGCTACCCGTCAACTTGCATCCCAGTGGCAGCGTCTTTCCCTGGAGAACATAGAGGGGGAGTGAAGAGGTGTCGTAAAGGTCTCCAATGATGACCCTCAGCATGGACGCTCCCAGTACCGAGGGTGCTGCTTCCAGGGTGTCAGTCAATGGAAACAGGCGCCGCACTCGGAACTGGAGCTGGGTGTTTGGTGTCCAGGTCTTGAGGGGAGGAGGGTTGTCCCCCTCCGCCGCGCTGTTAAAGTCGGCAAGGCCCAGGAATCCCCTTCTGTGGCTCAGGCTCCGTTCCCTCACCGTGCAGGTCCCCAGCGAGGCACTATAATGGGTATCAGAAGGGCTGAGTGGGTGACCATAGGCCAACTCCTCATAACCCAACTCAAGCTGGAAAGCCTGCCAGCTTGGCTTGAAGCCCCCTCTCCCACTGTGCTCAGTCAGGATTTGGGATAGTCCTTCTGCAAAGTAGTCGACTGTCTTCTTGACAACTCTCACCATGCCATCACCGACAAACGGCACCAGCAGAGGATGACTCTCGACGAGAGTTGCAAAGTTGCCAGTGTTGACAAATGTTGCAGCGGACAAGTGCCCTGGGATGGCTCCTGATCGTTCCCGATCCATCCATTTCCCGACGTACTCCAGTCGGGCGCCAAGCTGCGTCCCCATCTTGGTGGCCATGTCCTGGATGTAACTCAGGTACTTGAAGGCCTCGGTCGCCATGGACCCTTTGGTGGAAGGGTGCTGGAGGTCGCACAGGGTAACCATGCCACTGATCGGGTGGAAATACCTGCTGGGGAAACGGACGTGGGGTGACGGGGTGTAAAATTGAACGAATTTTACCTCAAGAAGCCCAGAGAAAATGCCAAAGATCCTTCTGTCAAGGGACACCGGCTTCCCCTTCAAAAGCGTCTGGGAATTCACAATGTCATGCATCCCCAAGCAGGTCCACATTTTACATGAATCCCTGGAAAGCAACGTCTGCAGTCCGTACCGGGACCACAGAAGTTGAACGGAGGGGTCTTTTGCCTCAACAGTTAGGGCAATGTGTAGGGACATTGCGCTGATCCATTTTGTATCCACCCACGGCCTCAGATGGATGGTCCCATCCAACTTCTGGCCAAACCGGGTAATGGATGGAACCAAAACAATCGACACATGTGAGGCATTGACCCGGTCCACTGCCTTCTGGAGCACTTCGAATAAGAAGACCTGGTCCTGCTCCAAGACTTCAAACTTTGATGTCAATTTAAGGTTCTGCTTTGAGAAGGTGGGCCTCTTGAGCTCTTGCGGCGGGAGGAGCTGGAGCTGCTCCTGGAAGGCGAGAACAACATCCTGCAATGCAGTGATTGCAATCTGTCTGTAGCTCTTTTTGTCCAGGAGCATCTCATTCGGCTTTTTTGGGTCTTTCGGTAGAGCCGTCAGGTTCAAAAAATAGCCGCCGTCCACCAGCGCAATCACCACTCCCTGCATGTTCTGCATTGCCGTAAGGGCTTTTGGAGGCAGGTTCTGCAGGTCTACATGCTTCTTCAAGTAGACGAAGAAATCAGACATCTTGGTGGGCGTTGGAGGGAAGAATAAGAAATGCACTCCCCTGGTCAGTGCTGAAAGCTCAGAGAGCTCCATGACGATCCCGTCAATGTCATGGGAGAAAATGAGGTTCTCCCAGGGGTTCTCGATGACCGATGGGTGCAGATGCACTCTCACCGAAGTTGAATGGAGGAACTCCTCCAGCGTCTCATACTCACCAAAGGGCCGGGTAATGTTGTCGGTGTTCTCATGTCCAACAGCAAGGAAGTCTTCAGTCTCCTGAAAGTTTGCCTTTAAAATGCAGGTTTAGAACATTTTCAAGGAAAGAAACAATAAGCATTAGCATTAGCATTTCATTATAACCCACCAAATCAAGTTAGGTTCAGGCTATATTCAAGAAAAAAAAATTAGCATTACCATTAGCATTAGCATTAAGATTAACATTAGCATTAGCATTAGCATTTGGGTAAGCATTAGCATTAAGATTAGCATTAGCACTAGCATTAGCATTAGCACTAGCATTAGCATTAGCATGTCATTATAACCCACCAACTCAAGTTAGGTTCAGGACATATTCAAGAAAAACATTGGCATTAGCATTAGAATTGTCACTAGCATTAGCATGTCATTATTGTGTAAAAAGCAATGTATAACTTACCATTTTGAAGACACAAGGCTCACAGAGAGCCCCTTGACTGGTTTCCTCCTTTTATACTCACCGTTTTAGGAGAGAAAAAAGGCATTTGTTATTACAATATAACAAACCCACAACAAATATGATGCTTTTTAAAAAACCTATTTTAGACCATTAATTAAAAATAAGAAAAATGTATTTTCAACACATTTGTATTAGATAGACTCTTCTTTAATTTATAGTGTGAAAAAAAAATTTTTTTTTAAACATTATTTAGTGTTATGGTTAGGATTATGGTTGGGGTTAGTATAAGGGGCTGAGTGCCATTTTGGAAATCAATATTCATCACCCTTAACAGTGATTCATAGCTTCGAAACTTTGGCTACCCCCCCATTTTCGGGCACCCTGAATCTATCAATACTAATTAATAAGGGGTGGTAACTTCCGGTCCGGAGTTATTAGCCAATCACGTTAAAACGCCTATAACTCCAGAATGGAAGATCGTAGAGACATGGAGCTTAGTCAGGCGTGTTCAAAAGGGTCGAATTATGTCAGACAGAAGTCACTTCCGAGTCTCTAAGACCTTTCTTTCGGGAGTTATAGCAATTCAATATGCTTGTCACTGATTGGCCCATAACTCCGGAAGTGAATAAGTGAATGTCAAAAATCATGTCTCAAAAATGGGTACCAATCGACTCCAAATGGCCTGAAACGTGCTCCTAACAACTTTCCCCATGGTCATTTTTGGCTGTGGGACTAAGAAAAAATGAAAATCGCCTCCCATTCATGAAATGCTCAATTTCCGAAGGTCACTAAACATGGGCAAGTGAGGTGTCTACAGACTCGGGGGGACCTGCTGAGCACGGGGAACCAATAGCTCGATACGACCTTCCCAGCCTGACCTGCACTTGGCCTGAAAATTAATGGGAGTCTACGGCAGCCGTAGGAAGGGAGGGGCCTAGGACCACCAAACTTGGGGGACACCTGGGGGGCCCCCTGGGCACTATACACACCAAGTTTGGTCCAATGAGCACTTGTACTTTTCGAGTTATTTCGAGTGAGCAAATTTTTCACATAATGGGAGTCAATGACAGCTACGTCATAGGAATAAGCCACACCCACCAAACTCGGTGGGCATGTAGGTCGCCTCCCACAGTCTCTCTGTGCCAAGTTTGGTCTCCCTACCACTTATACTTTTTGAGTTATTTCGAGTGAGCAAATCCATTTTCTGGTTTTCATCCTATATCCCTAACCCCTAACCCCCTAACCCTAACCCTACCCTAACCCTAACCCTAACCCCACTCAGCTCTTATCCTAACCCTAACCCTAACCCACCCTAACCCCCTAACCCCAACCCTAACCCTCGCGAAAATAGCACTCCATTCATTTCAATGCGGAAACAGTTTTTGATGATTATCTCCGTAACGAAAGGTCGTAGAGACTTGGAAGTGACTTCTGTCAGACATAATCTGACCCTTGTGAACACGCCTGACTTGTCCCCGTGTCTCTACGACCCTCCGTTCCGGAGATATTACCAATTTTTTTTCTGGCGTTGCCCCGCCCCCGAACGTCGTATGGCGATGTTAAACATTTTTTTTCACACTATAAGTTAAAGAATAGTTTATTTAATACAAATGTGTTAAAAAAGAAAATTTCATCCAATTTATTAATGGTCTAAAATAGGGTGTCTAAAAGTCATTACATGCGTCTCTTTGTAATGATAAGTGCATTTTGTCGTCTAAAAAGGCAGAGTATAAAAGGAGGCGCCCAGTCAAGGGACTGTCAGTGTGCTTTCGTCTCTGTACTTAAACATCATTCTGAAATAGTTATTTCATCAGCAGATCCCTAACCCTTGACTTCCTCGAGCCTTCTTTGGTAGACAGCGTTACTGTCCACTGTGACTGCAACATTAAGGCACAGGACAGCAGAACACACCTCCTGTGGGGGAGGAGCGGCCTGCAGGAACTCGTGGGCCACAACAGCAGCCTCTTCAGCGTGCTGGTCATGCATGAGGCTGTTAATGCTCAGACGCCCCTTGACGGCAGGAACCTGGGCCTGACCAGGGAATTATTTGATCTCTGCAAGGCTCCAGTGACCTTCCTGCAATTGTACAGCACTTCCCCCCACGTCCGCTATACTCAGAAGTACTTCCACCCGGTGAGCGGCGTTGTCACCCTCCTTGGCATCCAGTACCCAAAGACCATGCAGGCCATGAGCAACGAGGCCTGGGAATACATCTGCCGGGTGGATGACTTAAGGAAGAAGATGGTGGGCCAGCTGGGTGCCCGGCTGGAATATGTGGCCAGGCTGGAGAGACCGGACACAATGGCATTTTCAGCGAAGGCACTGATAAATGAGGAGGCCCTGCTGGAGCTTGTCGCCAGGAGGCCCGTGCTGCTTCCCTTCCAGGGCACGGCTCTCATCCACTATGCTCAGAGGACCCTGCAACATATTTACACTGTCCTCAAAGACATCTGTGAACGCCATGAGCATAAAGTAGGGTTTGAGCCGGCCTGGAAGGCTTACCAAATGGAGCTGGCATTTGAGGAGATGGTCTCTGGGCACCCGGGATCCCACCAGAACCGTCACTACAGCGCCTCCCTGGGCACCTGCAGCTGCAGTGAGAGGAGCTTGACTCATGTCAGGGGGGTGTTGGGCCTGGCACCCTGCAACGCGGCGGCAGAGGGCGACAGCCCGCCACCTCTACGGGTGTGGACGGGCAACACCCAGCTCCACTGGCGGGTGCGCCGGCTGTTTCCGCTGGCGGAGGCAGTCGGAGCGGAGCCCTCGGTCCTGGGAGTGGTGATGGTCAGGGTGATCCTGGGGGACCTGTTTGACACCAGCTCCCTCCCCATGTACATCCTGACAGGGGAGAAGTTACCAGAGGGCACACGCCTCGTTGGGGCTGTTACTCAGGAGGTGCTTGTCAAACAGCTGCTGGACAGCTACAATTTCAGCTTCCCACACACCTTCAACAGGGGGAAGCAGCTCGCGCTGGATGCGGGACAGGATGTGGCTGCCTGCCTCCTGTTGGGGTTAAGGGAGCTGAAGTTGACTTACTTCCCACTCCTCAGGATGAAGGACAAGACCACTCGGTACTGCGTGAGGAGAGTGGTGAACCACTACGTGGCAGTGCATCCACAATCCACCAGTCCCCCCCAAGACGCCGTCATCGCGACGCTTTGCTCTGAAATCTGTACAGAGATGGAGCGCTTGCGGCTGACCTACGGCAGGAACCTCGAGCCCTACCGAGAACACGGGATGCCATGGCTGGGGACAATCCTGAAGAGGCTGCCCCCCCTGCAAGGCACGGCAAAACTAACGCAGCTTGTTTTCCTGTCGGCCATCGGCCTCAGGATGAACAACATCTTTGTGGACTTCAACATCTGGAAGGACCTGGCTCAGAGCGCGCCTCTGAGCCAGGCTGAGTTGCAGCGCAAGATAATTCTCTCCCGGGACCTGCTGGAAGGGGTGACTGCACTGAGGGTGTACAAGCTGTACAAAGACGTGCCCTACAGGCTGTGGAAGCCTCGTGCAGCCCCGGGCCCGGCCCTCAAGAGCTTGCCACCAAAAGACACAGAAGACGTCCACTCGGATGATGTCCCGCAGGTGCAGGAGGAGGAGGAGGTGCCTGGTTTGAAATCAAAAAGCCAGATCCTGCCAGGAAGCGTGAGGCTGCGCTGGCAGGACTGGGAAATGGAGCTGGTCTCAAAAAACCCTGGTATGACCCATAGGGAGGCCTACCAAGCCTACGTCAGGGCTTGCCAGGAGACGGGCAGATTGATCAGGACTCTGGAGGCGTTTTCCAAGAAGAGGAGGCAGTTGCTGAGAGTTCCCTTGTAAATTGTTGCCCTTGTTCTACAAAAAAACAAAAAAATCCTGTTCCCAGGAGCCAAAAAAAAATAAATAAATAAATCCTACGTTATAGGACCAAATAAAAGGGTTAGGGTCCTCTAAGAAGAGGCATCCTCGGAAGGGTTAGGGTTAAGTCCATAGGTTAGGTCCAATTAGGTCCATTTTTTTTCTTTTTCACACCCACACACACACACACTAACAAACCCACTTACATACATAAAACACACACAATGCATCCACAACATTTATACACATTTATTGGTACATTCTCAAACACACATACATAAAGGCACACACTGCATGCATGACACTTACACACGTTTCTTTCCACATATTCCCTCACATGGACTCTGCCTTGTCGTGGCGTGGGGGCTTAAGTGCCATTGTGGTCCTGTGGACACTGGGGATGGGGTCTGGCCAGCTGGTCTACTACTGCCGTACAAAACAGTAGTAGACCAGCTGGCTAGACCCAATCCCCAGAGTCCACAGGACCACTAGGGCACGACTAAAGAGTCCAAATTGTTGCACAATCACATGTGTGGGTTTCACACACTCACAGTCTCCCAAATACTATGGGAGCCACATCCTGCGATATCTCACCAACGCCTTGGTGGTCCTGTGGAAACTGGGGTTGGGGTCTGGCCAGCTGGTCTACTACTGCCGTACCAAACAGCAGTAGACCAGCTGGCTAGACCCAATCCCCAGAGTCCACAGGACCACTAGGGCACGACCAAAGAGTCCAAATAGTTGCACAATCACATGTGTGGGTTTCCCACACTCACAGTCTCCCAAATACTATGGGAGCCACATCCTGCGATATCTCACCAACGCCTTGGTGGTCCTGTGGAAACTGGGTTTGGGGTCTGGCCAGCTGGTCTACTACTGCCGTACCAAACAGCAGTAGACCAGCTGGCCAGACCCAATCCCCAGAGTCCACAGGACCACTAGGGCACGACCAAAGAGTCCAAATAGTTGCACAATCACATGTGTGGGTTTCCCACACTCACAGTCTCCCAAATACTATGGGAGCCACATCCTGCGATATCTCACCAACGCCTTGGTGGTCCTGTGGAAACTGGGGTTGGGGTCTGGCCAGCTGGTCTACTACTGCCGTACCAAACAGCAGTAGACCAGCTGGCTAGACCCAATCCCCAGAGTCCACAGGACCACTAGGGCACGACTAAAGAGTCCAAATAGTTGCACAATCACATGTGTGGGTTTCACACACTCACAGTCTCCCAAATACTATGGGAGCCACATCCTGCGATATGTCACCAACGCCTTGGTGGTCCTGTGGACACTGGGGATGGGGTCTGGCCAGCTGGTCTACTACTGCCGTACCAAACAGCAGTAGACCAGCTGGCTAGACCCAATCCCCAGAGTCCACAGGACCACTAGGGCATGACCAAAGAGTCCAAATAGTTGCACAATCACATGTGTGGGTTTCACACACTCACAGTCTCCCAAATACTATGGGAGCCACATCCTGCGATATCTCACCAACGCCTTGGTGGTCCTGTGGACACTGGGGATGGGGTCTGGCCAGCTGGTCTACTACTGCCGTACCAAACAGCAGTAGACCAGCTGGCCAGACCCAATCCCCAGAGTCCACAGGACCACTAGGGCACGACCAAAGAGTCCAAATAGTTGCACAATCACATGTGTGGGTTTCCCACACACACAGTCTCCCAAATAGTATGGGAGCCACATCCTGCGATATCTCACCAACGCCTTGGTGGTCCTGTGGACACTGGGGATGGGGTCTGGCCAGCTGGTCTACTACTGCCGAACCAAACAGCAGTAGACCAGCTGGTTAGACCCAGAACCCAGAGTCCACAGGACCACTAGGGCACCACCAAAGAGTCCAAATAGTTGCACAATCATATGTGTGGGTTTCCCACACACAGTCTCCGAAATACAGGCTTGTCGGCCTTTCTTTCCGACGCCATGCCCACTTACTGTATGAAAGTGCCGTCGGACCTTATATGGTTGGACACATGAGGCCCTCAGCTATCCATAGACGTTGGTTTGATGCCTCTGGCACATTCCTACCAAAAGATATGAACTTCACATCTTTCCACAAAACCTAACCCAAAAAATAATTCCACCAAGTGCATTCCCATGCATGTCAGAGTCCTGTGTGTGTGTATGTGAGTGCGAGTGAGGCATCTTTTCAAGTGAGGATCTTGGTGGAGAACTTGGGCAGCCTACACAGGTGGAGCTCATCACCTCATCAGGGTGCTGGGAATAAAGGAGCGGCAGAGCCTTCACTCAGTGCTGGGTGATTAACCTTCACAGGTAGTCTCTCTGACCCTCTGTTGTAGCTTTCCTGTTAAAAGTTAATGACTATAATCACTGTTTAGGGTACTGAATCACAACTTTTTGGACAAAAGAACTTAGAAACTTTCCACCAAATGAGGTCCCATGTATTTCCTATGGGAAATACATTTTGTCAAAAGCATTTTTTTTTCAAAAAAAATCATGTCTCTAAAATGGGTACCACTCAACTCCAAATGACCTGAAACGTGCTCCAAACAACATTCCCCAGGGTCCCTTTTGGCTGTGGGACTTAGTAAAAAATCGCCTCTCATTCATTTCAATGCTGAAATGCTCAATTTCCGAAGGTCACTGAACATGGGCAAGTGAGGTGTCTACAGACTCGGGGGGGCCTGCTGAGCACGGGGAACCAACTCCCAGCTCGATACGACTTTCCCAGCCTGACCTGCACTTGGGCCAAAAATGAATGGGAGTCTAGGGCAGCCCTAGGAAGGGAGGGGCCTAGGACCACCAAACTTGGGGGACACCTGGGGGGCCCCCTGGGCACTATACACACCAAGTTTGGTCCAATGAGCACTTGTACTTTTTGAGTTATTTCGAGTGAGCAAATTTTTCACATAATGGGAGTCAATGACAGCTACATCATAGGAATAAGCCACACCCACCAAACTCGGTGGGCATGTAGGTACCCTCCCACAGTCTCTCTGTGCCAAGTTTGGTCTCCCTACCACTTATACTTTTTGAGTTATTTCGAGTGAGCAAATCCATTTTCTGGTTTTCATCCTATATCCCTAACCCCTAACCCTAACCCCTGTCAGCACAAATCAGCAGGGCAACACAGGGATTTGAACCCCGTCCCACAAGTGGGAGTACCAATACCATTGCCTTTTGCCTTTTTTAATGCTATATGACAAGGTAAAGCAAAACTTGCATTAAGAACAGCATGCTAATTTGTGTATGTTAACTGATGTTAACAGCCATTTATCTTCAATTTCAAATATACTTCGGTGGAAGTTAAATAAATGCCGTCTTAATGCAAGAAAACGAAACCTCTAAAAATAAACTATTTACAAAATGTTGTACAAGAAAATAAATAAAAAATCACAAAGACACTTACCTCAAATAATAATACTTACCAAACATAATTTCAGTGTAAAACATAACAACTAAGTCATCACCCTACTTACCACATACCCGAAAAGGAAGAAAAACCCAAGATTTGGGGTATTTTTTTTGGTTCCAAGATGGTTTTGTTTTTTTGTTTTTTGGTTCCTGGGAACAGAATTTTTTTTTTAACTATTTACAAAATGTTGTACAAGAAAACACATAAAAAAACCAAAGACACTTACCTTAAATAATAATACTTACCAAACATAATTTCAGTGTAAAACAAAAAAACTAAGTCATCACCCTACTTACCATATACCCGAAAAAGAAGAAAAACGCAAGAGTTGGTGTAATTTTTTTGGTTCCAAGATGGTTTTGTTTTTCTGTTTTTTTTTTTGGTTCCTGGGAACAGGATTTTTTTTAAAGTATTAACAAAATCTTGTACACATAACTATTTACCTTGGAATTACATCCTTACCTCACTCGTTTAGATACTCTCTTCGTTTCTTTCTGAAGGCAAAGAATGTCCGGATCCTCATCTGGTTCTCCTCACACCACTTGAGATACGCATTGTATGCATCTCGGTGACCAATGGATTTGTCCACATTGAGGTAATCCAGTTCCATGGCTGACCACTTCAGCCTAACGTTGCCAGGGAGAACTCGTGTGGAAGACCACCCCGACTCCTCCACCTACTCTGACTCCACCTCCGGCACCTCTGGCACCTGTTCTTTCTCATGGGGTGGGGGCTTTTTTCCTATGTCCATAGGAACTGGATTTCTAGGCATGTTTGGACGTACCTGGATGGAATGATGGATTTTCGAGAGCCGAAATGCTGTGACCTTCTCCAACAGGTCTCTACCGAGGATGAGTTTTTGCTGGAGACATGCCTGGCTCAAGGGCATCGTCTCAGAGAGAGTCCGCAAAACATCGTAATCGATGTAATCCCCGTTCATACGTAATGCCACGCAGCTGACGAATGTCAGCTGCTGAAGGCGATCCTCTCCTTCAAGATGGGGCATCCTACGTAGAACTTGTGGCAGCCACGGCATTCCATAGACCCGGTACTTCTCTAAATACCTACCGAAACAGAGCCGCTGGCGCTCAATTTCTGTAGCTATTTCGGCCGTGAGGCTGGCCATCCTTGCCTCCTCCGGTGGATCTGTTCCATCTGGGTGAACAACTTGGAAGCAGTTGGGCACCAACCTGACGCAGTATCTAGTGGTGGCATCCTTGAGACGCATCAAGGGAAAGAACTTGATATTAAGCTCCGCCAAACCCACCAGCAGGCATGCGGCCACGTCCTTACCAGCACCCTGAACGATGTCTTTCCCTCTGGAGAAGACGTGAGGGAAAGTGAAGCGCTGGACCGTTGCAAGTTGCTGCGCCAGGGTCTGTGCAGTGATGCTACCCGTCAACTTGCATCCCAGTGGCAGCGTCTTTCCCTGGAGAACATAGAGGGGGAGTGAAGAGGTGTCGTAAAGGTCTCCAATGATGACCCTCAGCATGGACGCTCCCAGTACCGAGGGTGCTGCTTCCAGGGTGTCAGTCAATGGAAACAGGCGCCGCACTCGGAACTGGAGCTGGGTGTTTGGTGTCCAGGTCTTGAGGGGAGGAGGGTTGTCCCCCTCCGCCGCGCTGTTAAAGTCGGCAAGGCCCAGGAATCCCCTTCTGTGGCTCAGGCTCCGTTCCCTCACCGTGCAGGTCCCCAGCGAGGCACTATAATGGGTATCAGAAGGGCTGAGTGGGTGACCATAGGCCAACTCCTCATAACCCAACTCAAGCTGGAAAGCCTGCCAGCTTGGCTTGAAGCCCCCTCTCCCACTGTGCTCAGTCAGGATTTGGGATAGTCCTTCTGCAAAGTAGTCGACTGTCTTCTTGACAACTCTCACCATGCCATCACCGACAAACGGCACCAGCAGAGGATGACTCTCGACGAGAGTTGCAAAGTTGCCAGTGTTGACAAATGTTGCAGCGGACAAGTGCCCTGGGATGGCTCCTGATCGTTCCCGATCCATCCATTTCCCGACGTACTCCAGTCGGGCGCCAAGCTGCGTCCCCATCTTGGTGGCCATGTCCTGGATGTAACTCAGGTACTTGAAGGCCTCGGTCGCCATGGACCCTTTGGTGGAAGGGTGCTGGAGGTCGCACAGGGTAACCATGCCACTGATCGGGTGGAAATACCTGCTGGGGAAACGGACGTGGGGTGACGGGGTGTAAAATTGAACGAATTTTACCTCAAGAAGCCCAGAGAAAATGCCAAAGATCCTTCTGTCAAGGGACACCGGCTTCCCCTTCAAAAGCGTCTGGGAATTCACAATGTCATGCATCCCCAAGCAGGTCCACATTTTACATGAATCCCTGGAAAGCAACGTCTGCAGTCCGTACCGGGACCACAGAAGTTGAACGGAGGGGTCTTTTGCCTCAACAGTTAGGGCAATGTGTAGGGACATTGCGCTGATCCGTTTTGTATCCACCCACGGCCTCAGATGGATGGTCCCATCCAACTTCTGGCCAAACCGGGTAATGGATGGAACCAAAACAATCGACACATGTGAGGCATTGACCCGGTCCACTGCCTTCTGGAGCACTTCGAATAAGAAGACCTGGTCCTGCTCCAAGACTTCAAACTTTGATGTCAATTTAAGGTTCTGCTTTGAGAAGGTGGGCCTCTTGAGCTCTTGCGGCGGGAGGAGCTGGAGCTGCTCCTGGAAGGCGAGAACAACATCCTGCAATGCAGTGATTGCAATCTGTCTGTAGCTCTTTTTGTCCAGGAGCATCTCATTCGGCTTTTTTGGGTCTTTCGGTAGAGCCGTCAGGTTCAAAAAATAGCCGCCGTCCACCAGCGCAATCACCACTCCCTGCATGTTCTGCATTGCCGTAAGGGCTTTTGGAGGCAGGTTCTGCAGGTCTACATGCTTCTTCAAGTAGACGAAGAAATCAGACATCTTGGTGGGCGTTGGAGGGAAGAATAAGAAATGCACTCCCCTGGTCAGTGCTGAAAGCTCAGAGAGCTCCATGACGATCCCGTCAATGTCATGGGAGAAAATGAGGTTCTCCCAGGGGTTCTCGATGACCGATGGGTGCAGATGCACTCTCACCGAAGTTGAATGGAGGAACTCCTCCAGCGTCTCATACTCACCAAAGGGCCGGGTAATGTTGTCGGTGTTCTCATGTCCAACAGCAAGGAAGTCTTCAGTCTCCTGAAAGTTTGCCTTTAAAATGCAGGTTTAGAACATTTTCAAGGAAAGAAACAATAAGCATTAGCATTAGCATTTCATTATAACCCACCAAATCAAGTTAGGTTCAGGCTATATTCAAGAAAAAAAAATTAGCATTACCATTAGCATTAGCATTAAGATTAACATTAGCATTAGCATTAGCATTTGGGTAAGCATTAGCATTAAGATTAGCATTAGCACTAGCATTAGCATTAGCACTAGCATTAGCATTAGCATGTCATTATAACCCACCAACTCAAGTTAGGTTCAGGACATATTCAAGAAAAACATTGGCATTAGCATTAGAATTGTCACTAGCATTAGCATGTCATTATTGTGTAAAAAGCAATGTATAACTTACCATTTTGAAGACACAAGGCTCACAGAGAGCCCCTTGACTGGTTTCCTCCTTTTATACTCACCGTTTTAGGAGAGAAAAAAGGCATTTGTTATTACAATATAACAAACCCACAACAAATATGATGCTTTTTAAAAAACCTATTTTAGACCATTAATTAAAAATAAGAAAAATGTATTTTCAACACATTTGTATTAGATAGACTCTTCTTTAATTTATAGTGTGAAAAAAAATTTTTTTTTTAAACATTATTTAGTGTTATGGTTAGGATTATGGTTGGGGTTAGTATAAGGGGCTGAGTGCCATTTTGGAAATCAATATTCATCACCCTTAACAGTGATTCATAGCTTCGAAACTTTGGCTACCCCCCCATTTTCGGGCACCCTGAATCTATCAATACTAATTAATAAGGGGTGGTAACTTCCGGTCCGGAGTTATTAGCCAATCACGTTAAAACGCCTATAACTCCAGAATGGAAGATCGTAGAGACATGGAGCTTAGTCAGGCGTGTTCAAAAGGGTCGAATTATGTCAGACAGAAGTCACTTCCGAGTCTCTAAGACCTTTCTTTCGGGAGTTATAGCAATTCAATATGCTTGTCACTGATTGGCCCATAACTCCGGAAGTGAATAAGTGAATGTCAAAAATCATGTCTCAAAAATGGGTACCAATCGACTCCAAATGGCCTGAAACGTGCTCCTAACAACTTTCCCCATGGTCATTTTTGGCTGTGGGACTAAGAAAAAATGAAAATCGCCTCCCATTCATGAAATGCTCAATTTCCGAAGGTCACTAAACATGGGCAAGTGAGGTGTCTACAGACTCGGGGGGACCTGCTGAGCACGGGGAACCAATAGCTCGATACGACCTTCCCAGCCTGACCTGCACTTGGCCTGAAAATTAATGGGAGTCTACGGCAGCCGTAGGAAGGGAGGGGCCTAGGACCACCAAACTTGGGGGACACCTGGGGGGCCCCCTGGGCACTATACACACCAAGTTTGGTCCAATGAGCACTTGTACTTTTCGAGTTATTTCGAGTGAGCAAATTTTTCACATAGTGGGAGTCAATGACAGCTACGTCATAGGAATAAGCCACACCCACCAAACTCGGTGGGCATGTAGGTCGCCTCCCACAGTCTCTCTGTGCCAAGTTTGGTCTCCCTACCACTTATACTTTTTGAGTTATTTCGAGTGAGCAAATCCATTTTCTGGTTTTCATCCTATATCCCTAACCCCTAACCCCCTAACCCTAACCCTACCCTAACCCTAACCCTAACCCCACTCAGCTCTTATCCTAACCCTAACCCTAACCCACCCTAACCCCCTAACCCTAACCCTAACCCTCGCGAAAATAGCACTCCATTCATTTCAATGCGGAAACAGTTTTTGATGATTATCTCCGTAACGAAAGGTCGTAGAGACTTGGAAGTGACTTCTGTCAGACATAATCTGACCCTTGTGAACACGCCTGACTTGTCCCCGTGTCTCTACGACCCTCCGTTCCGGAGATATTACCAATTTTTTTTCTGGCGTTGCCCCGCCCCCGAACGTCGTATGGCGATGTTAAACATTTTTTTTCACACTATAAGTTAAAGAATAGTTTATTTAATACAAATGTGTTAAAAAAGAAAATTTCATCCAATTTATTAATGGTCTAAAATAGGGTGTCTAAAAGTCATTACATGCGTCTCTTTGTAATGATAAGTGCATTTTGTCGTCTAAAAAGGCAGAGTATAAAAGGAGGCGCCCAGTCAAGGGACTGTCAGTGTGCTTTCGTCTCTGTACTTAAACATCATTCTGAAATAGTTATTTCATCAGCAGATCCCTAACCCTTGACTTCCTCGAGCCTTCTTTGGTAGACAGCGTTACTGTCCACTGTGACTGCAACATTAAGGCACAGGACAGCAGAACACACCTCCTGTGGGGGAGGAGCGGCCTGCAGGAACTCGTGGGCCACAACAGCAGCCTCTTCAGCGTGCTGGTCATGCATGAGGCTGTTAATGCTCAGACGCCCCTTGACGGCAGGAACCTGGGCCTGACCAGGGAATTATTTGATCTCTGCAAGGCTCCAGTGACCTTCCTGCAATTGTACAGCACTTCCCCCCACGTCCGCTATACTCAGAAGTACTTCCACCCGGTGAGCGGCGTTGTCACCCTCCTTGGCATCCAGTACCCAAAGACCATGCAGGCCATGAGCAACGAGGCCTGGGAATACATCTGCCGGGTGGATGACTTAAGGAAGAAGATGGTGGGCCAGCTGGGTGCCCGGCTGGAATATGTGGCCAGGCTGGAGAGACCGGACACAATGGCATTTTCAGCGAAGGCACTGATAAATGAGGAGGCCCTGCTGGAGCTTGTCGCCAGGAGGCCCATGCTGCTTCCCTTCCAGGGCACGGCTCTCATCCACTATGCTCAGAGGACCCTGCAACATATTTACACTGTCCTCAAAGACATCTGTGAACGCCATGAGCATAAAGTAGGGTTTGAGCCGGCCTGGAAGGCTTACCAAATGGAGCTGGCATTTGAGGAGATGGTCTCTGGGCACCCGGGATCCCACCAGAACCGTCACTACAGCGCCTCCCTGGGCACCTGCAGCTGCAGTGAGAGGAGCTTGACTCATGTCAGGGGGGTGTTGGGCCTGGCACCCTGCAACGCGGCGGCAGAGGGCGACAGCCCGCCACCTCTACGGGTGTGGACGGGCAACACCCAGCTCCACTGGCGGGTGCGCCGGCTGTTTCCGCTGGCGGAGGCAGTCGGAGCGGAGCCCTCGGTCCTGGGAGTGGTGATGGTCAGGGTGATCCTGGGGGACCTGTTTGACACCAGCTCCCTCCCCATGTACATCCTGACAGGGGAGAAGTTACCAGAGGGCACACGCCTCGTTGGGGCTGTTACTCAGGAGGTGCTTGTCAAACAGCTGCTGGACAGCTACAATTTCAGCTTCCCACACACCTTCAACAGGGGGAAGCAGCTCGCGCTGGATGCGGGACAGGATGTGGCTGCCTGCCTCCTGTTGGGGTTAAGGGAGCTGAAGTTGACTTACTTCCCACTCCTCAGGATGAAGGACAAGACCACTCGGTACTGCGTGAGGAGAGTGGTGAACCACTACGTGGCAGTGCATCCACAATCCACCAGTCCCCCCCAAGACGCCGTCATCGCGACGCTTTGCTCTGAAATCTGTACAGAGATGGAGCGCTTGCGGCTGACCTACGGCAGGAACCTCGAGCCCTACCGAGAACACGGGATGCCATGGCTGGGGACAATCCTGAAGAGGCTGCCCCCCCTGCAAGGCACGGCAAAACTAACGCAGCTTGTTTTCCTGTCGGCCATCGGCCTCAGGATGAACAACATCTTTGTGGACTTCAACATCTGGAAGGACCTGGCTCAGAGCGCGCCTCTGAGCCAGGCTGAGTTGCAGCGCAAGATAATTCTCTCCCGGGACCTGCTGGAAGGGGTGACTGCACTGAGGGTGTACAAGCTGTACAAAGACGTGCCCTACAGGCTGTGGAAGCCTCGTGCAGCCCCGGGCCCGGCCCTCAAGAGCTTGCCACCAAAAGACACAGAAGACGTCCACTCGGATGATGTCCCGCAGGTGCAGGAGGAGGAGGAGGTGCCTGGTTTGAAATCAAAAAGCCAGATCCTGCCAGGAAGCGTGAGGCTGCGCTGGCAGGACTGGGAAATGGAGCTGGTCTCAAAAAATCCTGGTATGACCCATAGGGAGGCCTACCAAGCCTACGTCAGGGCTTGCCAGGAGACGGGCAGATTGATCAGGACTCTGGAGGCGTTTTCCAAGAAGAGGAGGCAGTTGCTGAGAGTTCCCTTGTAAATTGTTGCCCTTGTTCTACAAAAAAACAAAAAAATCCTGTTCCCAGGAGCCAAAAAAAAATAAATAAATAAATCCTACGTTATAGGACCAAATAAAAGGGTTAGGGTCCTCTAAGAAGAGGCATCCTCGGAAGGGTTAGGGTTAAGTCCATAGGTTAGGTCCAATTAGGTCCATTTTTTTTCTTTTTCACACCCACACACACACACACTAACAAACCCACTTACATACATAAAACACACACAATGCATCCACAACATTTATACACATTTATTGGTACATTCTCAAACACACATACATAAAGGCACACACTGCATGCATGACACTTACACACGTTTCTTTCCACATATTCCCTCACATGGACTCTGCCTTGTCGTGGCGTGGGGGCTTAAGTGCCATTGTGGTCCTGTGGACACTGGGGATGGGGTCTGGCCAGCTGGTCTACTACTGCCGTACAAAACAGTAGTAGACCAGCTGGCTAGACCCAATCCCCAGAGTCCACAGGACCACTAGGGCACGACTAAAGAGTCCAAATTGTTGCACAATCACATGTGTGGGTTTCACACACTCACAGTCTCCCAAATACTATGGGAGCCACATCCTGCGATATCTCACCAACGCCTTGGTGGTCCTGTGGAAACTGGGGTTGGGGTCTGGCCAGCTGGTCTACTACTGCCGTACCAAACAGCAGTAGACCAGCTGGCTAGACCCAATCCCCAGAGTCCACAGGACCACTAGGGCACGACCAAAGAGTCCAAATAGTTGCACAATCACATGTGTGGGTTTCCCACACTCACAGTCTCCCAAATACTATGGGAGCCACATCCTGCGATATCTCACCAACGCCTTGGTGGTCCTGTGGAAACTGGGTTTGGGGTCTGGCCAGCTGGTCTACTACTGCCGTACCAAACAGCAGTAGACCAGCTGGCCAGACCCAATCCCCAGAGTCCACAGGACCACTAGGGCACGACCAAAGAGTCCAAATAGTTGCACAATCACATGTGTGGGTTTCCCACACTCACAGTCTCCCAAATACTATGGGAGCCACATCCTGCGATATCTCACCAACGCCTTGGTGGTCCTGTGGACACTGGGGATGGGGTCTGGCCAGCTGGTCTACTACTGCCGTACCAAACAGCAGTAGACCAGCTGGCTAGACCCAATCCCCAGAGTCCACAGGACCACTAGGGCACGACCAAAGAGTCCAAATAGTTGCACAATCACATGTGTGGGTTTCACACACTCACAGTCTCCCAAATACTATGGGAGCCACATCCTGCGATATCTCACCAACGCCTTGGTGGTCCTGTGGACACTGGGGATGGGGTCTGGCCAGCTGGTCTACTACTGCCGTACCAAACAGCAGTAGACCAGCTGGCCAGACCCAATCCCCAGAGTCCACAGGACCACTAGGGCACGACCAAAGAGTCCAAATAGTTGCACAATCACATGTGTGGGTTTCCCACACACACAGTCTCCCAAATAGTATGGGAGCCACATCCTGCGATATCTCACCAACGCCTTGGTGGTCCTGTGGACACTGGGGATGGGGTCTGGCCAGCTGGTCTACTACTGCCGTACCAAACAGCAGTAGACCAGCTGGTTAGACCCAGAACCCAGAGTCCACAGGACCACTAGGGCACCACCAAAGAGTCCAAATAGTTGCACAATCATATGTGTGGGTTTCCCACACACAGTCTCCGAAATACAGGCTTGTCGGCCTTTCTTTCCGACGCCATGCCCACTTACTGTATGAAAGTGCCGTCGGACCTTATATGGTTGGACACATGAGGCCCTCAGCTATCCATAGACGTTGGTTTGATGCCTCTGGCACATTCCTACCAAAAGATATGAACTTCACATCTTTCCACAAAACCTAACCCAAAAAATAATTCCACCAAGTGCATTCCCATGCATGTCAGAGTCCTGTGTGTGTGTATGTGAGTGCGAGTGAGGCATCTTTTCAAGTGAGGATCTTGGTGGAGAACTTGGGCAGCCTACACAGGTGGAGCTCATCACCTCATCAGGGTGCTGGGAATAAAGGAGCGGCAGAGCCTTCACTCAGTGCTGGGTGATTAACCTTCACAGGTAGTCTCTCTGACCCTCTGTTGTAGCTTTCCTGTTAAAAGTTAATGACTATAATCACTGTTTAGGGTACTGAATCACAACTTTTTGGACAAAAGAACTTAGAAACTTTCCACCAAATGAGGTCCCATGTATTTCCTATGGGAAATACATTTTGTCAAAAGCATTTTTTTTTCAAAAAAAATCATGTCTCTAAAATGGGTACCACTCAACTCCAAATGACCTGAAACGTGCTCCAAACAACATTCCCCAGGGTCCCTTTTGGCTGTGGGACTTAGTAAAAAATCGCCTCTCATTCATTTCAATGCTGAAATGCTCAATTTCCGAAGGTCACTGAACATGGGCAAGTGAGGTGTCTACAGACTCGGGGGGGCCTGCTGAGCACGGGGAACCAACTCCCAGCTCGATACGACTTTCCCAGCCTGACCTGCACTTGGGCCAAAAATGAATGGGAGTCTAGGGCAGCCCTAGGAAGGGAGGGGCCTAGGACCACCAAACTTGGGGGACACCTGGGGGGCCCCCTGGGCACTATACACACCAAGTTTGGTCCAATGAGCACTTGTACTTTTTGAGTTATTTCGAGTGAGCAAATTTTTCACATAATGGGAGTCAATGACAGCTACATCATAGGAATAAGCCACACCCACCAAACTCGGTGGGCATGTAGGTACCCTCCCACAGTCTCTCTGTGCCAAGTTTGGTCTCCCTACCACTTATACTTTTTGAGTTATTTCGAGTGAGCAAATCCATTTTCTGGTTTTCATCCTATATCCCTAACCCCTAACCCTAACCCCTGTCAGCACAAATCAGCAGGGCAACACAGGGATTTGAACCCCGTCCCACAAGTGGGAGTACCAATACCATTGCCTTTTGCCTTTTTTAATGCTATATGACAAGGTAAAGCAAAACTTGCATTAAGAACAGCATGCTAATTTGTGTATGTTAACTGATGTTAACAGCCATTTATCTTCAATTTCAAATATACTTCGGTGGAAGTTAAATAAATGCCGTCTTAATGCAAGAAAACGAAACCTCTAAAAATAAACTATTTACAAAATGTTGTACAAGAAAATAAATAAAAAATCACAAAGACACTTACCTCAAATAATAATACTTACCAAACATAATTTCAGTGTAAAACATAACAACTAAGTCATCACCCTACTTACCACATACCCGAAAAGGAAGAAAAACCCAAGATTTGGGGTATTTTTTTTGGTTCCAAGATGGTTTTGTTTTTTTGTTTTTTGGTTCCTGGGAACAGAATTTTTTTTTTAACTATTTACAAAATGTTGTACAAGAAAACACATAAAAAAACCAAAGACACTTACCTTAAATAATAATACTTACCAAACATAATTTCAGTGTAAAACAAAAAAACTAAGTCATCACCCTACTTACCATATACCCGAAAAAGAAGAAAAACGCAAGAGTTGGTGTAATTTTTTTGGTTCCAAGATGGTTTTGTTTTTCTGTTTTTTTTTTTGGTTCCTGGGAACAGGATTTTTTTTAAAGTATTAACAAAATCTTGTACACATAACTATTTACCTTGGAATTACATCCTTACCTCCCTCGTTTAGATACTCTCTTCGTTTCTTTCTGAAGGCAAAGAATGTCCGGATCCTCATCTGGTTCTCCTCACACCACTTGAGATACGCATTGTATGCATCTCGGTGACCAATGGATTTGTCCACATTGAGGTAATCCAGTTCCATGGCTGACCACTTCAGCCTAACGTTGCCAGGGAGAACTCGTGTGGAAGACCACCCCGACTCCTCCACCTCCTCTGACTCCACCTCCGGCACCTCTGGCACCTGTTCTTTCTCATGGGGTGGGGGCTTTTTTCCTATGTCCATAGGAACTGGATTTCTAGGCATGTTTGGACGTACCTGGATGGAATGATGGATTTTCGAGAGCCGAAATGCTGTGACCTTCTCCAACAGGTCTCTACCGAGGATGAGTTTTTGCTGGAGACATGCCTGGCTCAAGGGCATCGTCTCAGAGAGAGTCCGCAAAACATCGTAATCGATGTAATCCCCGTTCATACGTAATGCCACGCAGCTGACGAATGTCAGCTGCTGAAGGCGATCCTCTCCTTCAAGATGGGGCATCCTACGTAGAACTTGTGGCAGCCACGGCATTCCATAGACCCGGTACTTCTCTAAATACCTACCGAAACAGAGCCGCTGGCGCTCAATTTCTGTAGCTATTTCGGCCGTGAGGCTGGCCATCCTTGCCTCCTCCGGTGGATCTGTTCCATCTGGGTGAACAACTTGGAAGCAGTTGGGCACCAACCTGACGCAGTATCTAGTGGTGGCATCCTTGAGACGCATCAAGGGAAAGAACTTGATATTAAGCTCCGCCAAACCCACCAGCAGGCATGCGGCCACGTCCTTACCAGCACCCTGAACGATGTCTTTCCCTCTGGAGAAGACGTGAGGGAAAGTGAAGCGCTGGACCGTTGCAAGTTGCTGCGCCAGGGTCTGTGCAGTGATGCTACCCGTCAACTTGCATCCCAGTGGCAGCGTCTTTCCCTGGAGAACATAGAGGGGGAGTGAAGAGGTGTCGTAAAGGTCTCCAATGATGACCCTCAGCATGGACGCTCCCAGTACCGAGGGTGCTGCTTCCAGGGTGTCAGTCAATGGAAACAGGCGCCGCACTCGGAACTGGAGCTGGGTGTTTGGTGTCCAGGTCTTGAGGGGAGGAGGGTTGTCCCCCTCCGCCGCGCTGTTAAAGTCGGCAAGGCCCAGGAATCCCCTTCTGTGGCTCAGGCTCCGTTCCCTCACCGTGCAGGTCCCCAGCGAGGCACTATAATGGGTATCAGAAGGGCTGAGTGGGTGACCATAGGCCAACTCCTCATAACCCAACTCAAGCTGGAAAGCCTGCCAGCTTGGCTTGAAGCCCCCTCTCCCACTGTGCTCAGTCAGGATTTGGGATAGTCCTTCTGCAAAGTAGTCGACTGTCTTCTTGACAACTCTCACCATGCCATCACCGACAAACGGCACCAGCAGAGGATGACTCTCGACGAGAGTTGCAAAGTTGCCAGTGTTGACAAATGTTGCAGCGGACAAGTGCCCTGGGATGGCTCCTGATCGTTCCCGATCCATCCATTTCCCGACGTACTCCAGTCGGGCGCCAAGCTGCGTCCCCATCTTGGTGGCCATGTCCTGGATGTAACTCAGGTACTTGAAGGCCTCGGTCGCCATGGACCCTTTGGTGGAAGGGTGCTGGAGGTCGCACAGGGTAACCATGCCACTGATCGGGTGGAAATACCTGCTGGGGAAACGGACGTGGGGTGACGGGGTGTAAAATTGAACGAATTTTACCTCAAGAAGCCCAGAGAAAATGCCAAAGATCCTTCTGTCAAGGGACACCGGCTTCCCCTTCAAAAGCGTCTGGGAATTCACAATGTCATGCATCCCCAAGCAGGTCCACATTTTACATGAATCCCTGGAAAGCAACGTCTGCAGTCCGTACCGGGACCACAGAAGTTGAACGGAGGGGTCTTTTGCCTCAACAGTTAGGGCAATGTGTAGGGACATTGCGCTGATCCGTTTTGTATCCACCCACGGCCTCAGATGGATGGTCCCATCCAACTTCTGGCCAAACCGGGTAATGGATGGAACCAAAACAATCGACACATGTGAGGCATTGACCCGGTCCACTGCCTTCTGGAGCACTTCGAATAAGAAGACCTGGTCCTGCTCCAAGACTTCAAACTTTGATGTCAATTTAAGGTTCTGCTTTGAGAAGGTGGGCCTCTTGAGCTCTTGCGGCGGGAGGAGCTGGAGCTGCTCCTGGAAGGCGAGAACAACATCCTGCAATGCAGTGATTGCAATCTGTCTGTAGCTCTTTTTGTCCAGGAGCATCTCATTCGGCTTTTTTGGGTCTTTCGGTAGAGCCGTCAGGTTCAAAAAATAGCCGCCGTCCACCAGCGCAATCACCACTCCCTGCATGTTCTGCATTGCCGTAAGGGCTTTTGGAGGCAGGTTCTGCAGGTCTACATGCTTCTTCAAGTAGACGAAGAAATCAGACATCTTGGTGGGCGTTGGAGGGAAGAATAAGAAATGCACTCCCCTGGTCAGTGCTGAAAGCTCAGAGAGCTCCATGACGATCCCGTCAATGTCATGGGAGAAAATGAGGTTCTCCCAGGGGTTCTCGATGACCGATGGGTGCAGATGCACTCTCACCGAAGTTGAATGGAGGAACTCCTCCAGCGTCTCATACTCACCAAAGGGCCGGGTAATGTTGTCGGTGTTCTCATGTCCAACAGCAAGGAAGTCTTCAGTCTCCTGAAAGTTTGCCTTTAAAATGCAGGTTTAGAACATTTTCAAGGAAAGAAACAATAAGCATTAGCATTAGCATTTCATTATAACCCACCAAATCAAGTTAGGTTCAGGCTATATTCAAGAAAAAAAAATTAGCATTACCATTAGCATTAGCATTAAGATTAACATTAGCATTAGCATTAGCATTTGGGTAAGCATTAGCATTAAGATTAGCATTAGCACTAGCATTAGCATTAGCACTAGCATTAGCATTAGCATGTCATTATAACCCACCAACTCAAGTTAGGTTCAGGACATATTCAAGAAAAACATTGGCATTAGCATTAGAATTGTCACTAGCATTAGCATGTCATTATTGTGTAAAAAGCAATGTATAACTTACCATTTTGAAGACACAAGGCTCACAGAGAGCCCCTTGACTGGTTTCCTCCTTTTATACTCACCGTTTTAGGAGAGAAAAAAGGCATTTGTTATTACAATATAACAAACCCACAACAAATATGATGCTTTTTAAAAAACCTATTTTAGACCATTAATTAAAAATAAGAAAAATGTATTTTCAACACATTTGTATTAGATAGACTCTTCTTTAATTTATAGTGTGAAAAAAAATTTTTTTTTTAAACATTATTTAGTGTTATGGTTAGGATTATGGTTGGGGTTAGTATAAGGGGCTGAGTGCCATTTTGGAAATCAATATTCATCACCCTTAACAGTGATTCATAGCTTCGAAACTTTGGCTACCCCCCCATTTTCGGGCACCCTGAATCTATCAATACTAATTAATAAGGGGTGGTAACTTCCGGTCCGGAGTTATTAGCCAATCACGTTAAAACGCCTATAACTCCAGAATGGAAGATCGTAGAGACATGGAGCTTAGTCAGGCGTGTTCAAAAGGGTCGAATTATGTCAGACAGAAGTCACTTCCGAGTCTCTAAGACCTTTCTTTCGGGAGTTATAGCAATTCAATATGCTTGTCACTGATTGGCCCATAACTCCGGAAGTGAATAAGTGAATGTCAAAAATCATGTCTCAAAAATGGGTACCAATCGACTCCAAATGGCCTGAAACGTGCTCCTAACAACTTTCCCCATGGTCATTTTTGGCTGTGGGACTAAGAAAAAATGAAAATCGCCTCCCATTCATGAAATGCTCAATTTCCGAAGGTCACTAAACATGGGCAAGTGAGGTGTCTACAGACTCGGGGGGACCTGCTGAGCACGGGGAACCAATAGCTCGATACGACCTTCCCAGCCTGACCTGCACTTGGCCTGAAAATTAATGGGAGTCTACGGCAGCCGTAGGAAGGGAGGGGCCTAGGACCACCAAACTTGGGGGACACCTGGGGGGCCCCCTGGGCACTATACACACCAAGTTTGGTCCAATGAGCACTTGTACTTTTCGAGTTATTTCGAGTGAGCAAATTTTTCACATAATGGGAGTCAATGACAGCTACGTCATAGGAATAAGCCACACCCACCAAACTCGGTGGGCATGTAGGTCGCCTCCCACAGTCTCTCTGTGCCAAGTTTGGTCTCCCTACCACTTATACTTTTTGAGTTATTTCGAGTGAGCAAATCCATTTTCTGGTTTTCATCCTATATCCCTAACCCCTAACCCCCTAACCCTAACCCTACCCTAACCCTAACCCTAACCCCACTCAGCTCTTATCCTAACCCTAACCCTAACCCACCCTAACCCCCTAACCCCAACCCTAACCCTCGCGAAAATAGCACTCCATTCATTTCAATGCGGAAACAGTTTTTGATGATTATCTCCGTAACGAAAGGTCGTAGAGACTTGGAAGTGACTTCTGTCAGACATAATCTGACCCTTGTGAACACGCCTGACTTGTCCCCGTGTCTCTACGACCCTCCGTTCCGGAGATATTACCAATTTTTTTTCTGGCGTTGCCCCGCCCCCGAACGTCGTATGGCGATGTTAAACATTTTTTTTCACACTATAAGTTAAAGAATAGTTTATTTAATACAAATGTGTTAAAAAAGAAAATTTCATCCAATTTATTAATGGTCTAAAATAGGGTGTCTAAAAGTCATTACATGCGTCTCTTTGTAATGATAAGTGCATTTTGTCGTCTAAAAAGGCAGAGTATAAAAGGAGGCGCCCAGTCAAGGGACTGTCAGTGTGCTTTCGTCTCTGTACTTAAACATCATTCTGAAATAGTTATTTCATCAGCAGATCCCTAACCCTTGACTTCCTCGAGCCTTCTTTGGTAGACAGCGTTACTGTCCACTGTGACTGCAACATTAAGGCACAGGACAGCAGAACACACCTCCTGTGGGGGAGGAGCGGCCTGCAGGAACTCGTGGGCCACAACAGCAGCCTCTTCAGCGTGCTGGTCATGCATGAGGCTGTTAATGCTCAGACGCCCCTTGACGGCAGGAACCTGGGCCTGACCAGGGAATTATTTGATCTCTGCAAGGCTCCAGTGACCTTCCTGCAATTGTACAGCACTTCCCCCCACGTCCGCTATACTCAGAAGTACTTCCACCCGGTGAGCGGCGTTGTCACCCTCCTTGGCATCCAGTACCCAAAGACCATGCAGGCCATGAGCAACGAGGCCTGGGAATACATCTGCCGGGTGGATGACTTAAGGAAGAAGATGGTGGGCCAGCTGGGTGCCCGGCTGGAATATGTGGCCAGGCTGGAGAGACCGGACACAATGGCATTTTCAGCGAAGGCACTGATAAATGAGGAGGCCCTGCTGGAGCTTGTCGCCAGGAGGCCCATGCTGCTTCCCTTCCAGGGCACGGCTCTCATCCACTATGCTCAGAGGACCCTGCAACATATTTACACTGTCCTCAAAGACATCTGTGAACGCCATGAGCATAAAGTAGGGTTTGAGCCGGCCTGGAAGGCTTACCAAATGGAGCTGGCATTTGAGGAGATGGTCTCTGGGCACCCGGGATCCCACCAGAACCGTCACTACAGCGCCTCCCTGGGCACCTGCAGCTGCAGTGAGAGGAGCTTGACTCATGTCAGGGGGGTGTTGGGCCTGGCACCCTGCAACGCGGCGGCAGAGGGCGACAGCCCGCCACCTCTACGGGTGTGGACGGGCAACACCCAGCTCCACTGGCGGGTGCGCCGGCTGTTTCCGCTGGCGGAGGCAGTCGGAGCGGAGCCCTCGGTCCTGGGAGTGGTGATGGTCAGGGTGATCCTGGGGGACCTGTTTGACACCAGCTCCCTCCCCATGTACATCCTGACAGGGGAGAAGTTACCAGAGGGCACACGCCTCGTTGGGGCTGTTACTCAGGAGGTGCTTGTCAAACAGCTGCTGGACAGCTACAATTTCAGCTTCCCACACACCTTCAACAGGGGGAAGCAGCTCGCGCTGGATGCGGGACAGGATGTGGCTGCCTGCCTCCTGTTGGGGTTAAGGGAGCTGAAGTTGACTTACTTCCCACTCCTCAGGATGAAGGACAAGACCACTCGGTACTGCGTGAGGAGAGTGGTGAACCACTACGTGGCAGTGCATCCACAATCCACCAGTCCCCCCCAAGACGCCGTCATCGCGACGCTTTGCTCTGAAATCTGTACAGAGATGGAGCGCTTGCGGCTGACCTACGGCAGGAACCTCGAGCCCTACCGAGAACACGGGATGCCATGGCTGGGGACAATCCTGAAGAGGCTGCCCCCCCTGCAAGGCACGGCAAAACTAACGCAGCTTGTTTTCCTGTCGGCCATCGGCCTCAGGATGAACAACATCTTTGTGGACTTCAACATCTGGAAGGACCTGGCTCAGAGCGCGCCTCTGAGCCAGGCTGAGTTGCAGCGCAAGATAATTCTCTCCCGGGACCTGCTGGAAGGGGTGACTGCACTGAGGGTGTACAAGCTGTACAAAGACGTGCCCTACAGGCTGTGGAAGCCTCGTGCAGCCCCGGGCCCGGCCCTCAAGAGCTTGCCACCAAAAGACACAGAAGACGTCCACTCGGATGATGTCCCGCAGGTGCAGGAGGAGGAGGAGGTGCCTGGTTTGAAATCAAAAAGCCAGATCCTGCCAGGAAGCGTGAGGCTGCGCTGGCAGGACTGGGAAATGGAGCTGGTCTCAAAAAACCCTGGTATGACCCATAGGGAGGCCTACCAAGCCTACGTCAGGGCTTGCCAGGAGACGGGCAGATTGATCAGGACTCTGGAGGCGTTTTCCAAGAAGAGGAGGCAGTTGCTGAGAGTTCCCTTGTAAATTGTTGCCCTTGTTCTACAAAAAAACAAAAAAATCCTGTTCCCAGGAGCCAAAAAAAAATAAATAAATAAATCCTACGTTATAGGACCAAATAAAAGGGTTAGGGTCCTCTAAGAAGAGGCATCCTCGGAAGGGTTAGGGTTAAGTCCATAGGTTAGGTCCAATTAGGTCCATTTTTTTTCTTTTTCACACCCACACACACACACACTAACAAACCCACTTACATACATAAAACACACACAATGCATCCACAACATTTATACACATTTATTGGTACATTCTCAAACACACATACATAAAGGCACACACTGCATGCATGACACTTACACACGTTTCTTTCCACATATTCCCTCACATGGACTCTGCCTTGTCGTGGCGTGGGGGCTTAAGTGCCATTGTGGTCCTGTGGACACTGGGGATGGGGTCTGGCCAGCTGGTCTACTACTGCCGTACAAAACAGTAGTAGACCAGCTGGCTAGACCCAATCCCCAGAGTCCACAGGACCACTAGGGCACGACTAAAGAGTCCAAATTGTTGCACAATCACATGTGTGGGTTTCACACACTCACAGTCTCCCAAATACTATGGGAGCCACATCCTGCGATATCTCACCAACGCCTTGGTGGTCCTGTGGAAACTGGGGTTGGGGTCTGGCCAGCTGGTCTACTACTGCCGTACCAAACAGCAGTAGACCAGCTGGCTAGACCCAATCCCCAGAGTCCACAGGACCACTAGGGCACGACCAAAGAGTCCAAATAGTTGCACAATCACATGTGTGGGTTTCCCACACTCACAGTCTCCCAAATACTATGGGAGCCACATCCTGCGATATCTCACCAACGCCTTGGTGGTCCTGTGGAAACTGGGTTTGGGGTCTGGCCAGCTGGTCTACTACTGCCGTACCAAACAGCAGTAGACCAGCTGGCCAGACCCAATCCCCAGAGTCCACAGGACCACTAGGGCACGACCAAAGAGTCCAAATAGTTGCACAATCACATGTGTGGGTTTCCCACACTCACAGTCTCCCAAATACTATGGGAGCCACATCCTGCGATATCTCACCAACGCCTTGGTGGTCCTGTGGAAACTGGGGTTGGGGTCTGGCCAGCTGGTCTACTACTGCCGTACCAAACAGCAGTAGACCAGCTGGCTAGACCCAATCCCCAGAGTCCACAGGACCACTAGGGCACGACTAAAGAGTCCAAATTGTTGCACAATCACATGTGTGGGTTTCACACACTCACAGTCTCCCAAATACTATGGGAGCCACATCCTGCGATATCTCACCAACGCCTTGGTGGTCCTGTGGACACTGGGGATGGGGTCTGGCCAGCTGGTCTACTACTGCCGTACCAAACAGCAGTAGACCAGCTGGCTAGACCCAATCCCCAGAGTCCACAGGACCACTAGGGCACGACCAAAGAGTCCAAATAGTTGCACAATCACATGTGTGGGTTTCACACACTCACAGTCTCCCAAATACTATGGGAGCCACATCCTGCGATATCTCACCAACGCCTTGGTGGTCCTGTGGACACTGGGGATGGGGTCTGGCCAGCTGGTCTACTACTGCCGTACCAAACAGCAGTAGACCAGCTGGCCAGACCCAATCCCCAGAGTCCACAGGACCACTAGGGCACGACCAAAGAGTCCAAATAGTTGCACAATCACATGTGTGGGTTTCCCACACACACAGTCTCCCAAATAGTATGGGAGCCACATCCTGCGATATCTCACCAACGCCTTGGTGGTCCTGTGGACACTGGGGATGGGGTCTGGCCAGCTGGTCTACTACTGCCGTACCAAACAGCAGTAGACCAGCTGGTTAGACCCAGAACCCAGAGTCCACAGGACCACTAGGGCACCACCAAAGAGTCCAAATAGTTGCACAATCATATGTGTGGGTTTCCCACACACAGTCTCCGAAATACAGGCTTGTCGGCCTTTCTTTCCGACGCCATGCCCACTTACTGTATGAAAGTGCCGTCGGACCTTATATGGTTGGACACATGAGGCCCTCAGCTATCCATAGACGTTGGTTTGATGCCTCTGGCACATTCCTACCAAAAGATATGAACTTCACATCTTTCCACAAAACCTAACCCAAAAAATAATTCCACCAAGTGCATTCCCATGCATGTCAGAGTCCTGTGTGTGTGTATGTGAGTGCGAGTGAGGCATCTTTTCAAGTGAGGATCTTGGTGGAGAACTTGGGCAGCCTACACAGGTGGAGCTCATCACCTCATCAGGGTGCTGGGAATAAAGGAGCGGCAGAGCCTTCACTCAGTGCTGGGTGATTAACCTTCACAGGTAGTCTCTCTGACCCTCTGTTGTAGCTTTCCTGTTAAAAGTTAATGACTATAATCACTGTTTAGGGTACTGAATCACAACTTTTTGGACAAAAGAACTTAGAAACTTTCCACCAAATGAGGTCCCATGTATTTCCTATGGGAAATACATTTTGTCAAAAGCATTTTTTTTTCAAAAAAAATCATGTCTCTAAAATGGGTACCACTCAACTCCAAATGACCTGAAACGTGCTCCAAACAACATTCCCCAGGGTCCCTTTTGGCTGTGGGACTTAGTAAAAAATCGCCTCTCATTCATTTCAATGCTGAAATGCTCAATTTCCGAAGGTCACTGAACATGGGCAAGTGAGGTGTCTACAGACTCGGGGGGGCCTGCTGAGCACGGGGAACCAACTCCCAGCTCGATACGACTTTCCCAGCCTGACCTGCACTTGGGCCAAAAATGAATGGGAGTCTAGGGCAGCCCTAGGAAGGGAGGGGCCTAGGACCACCAAACTTGGGGGACACCTGGGGGGCCCCCTGGGCACTATACACACCAAGTTTGGTCCAATGAGCACTTGTACTTTTTGAGTTATTTCGAGTGAGCAAATTTTTCACATAATGGGAGTCAATGACAGCTACATCATAGGAATAAGCCACACCCACCAAACTCGGTGGGCATGTAGGTACCCTCCCACAGTCTCTCTGTGCCAAGTTTGGTCTCCCTACCACTTATACTTTTTGAGTTATTTCGAGTGAGCAAATCCATTTTCTGGTTTTCATCCTATATCCCTAACCCCTAACCCTAACCCCTGTCAGCACAAATCAGCAGGGCAACACAGGGATTTGAACCCCGTCCCACAAGTGGGAGTACCAATACCATTGCCTTTTGCCTTTTTTAATGCTATATGACAAGGTAAAGCAAAACTTGCATTAAGAACAGCATGCTAATTTGTGTATGTTAACTGATGTTAACAGCCATTTATCTTCAATTTCAAATATACTTCGGTGGAAGTTAAATAAATGCCGTCTTAATGCAAGAAAACGAAACCTCTAAAAATAAACTATTTACAAAATGTTGTACAAGAAAATAAATAAAAAATCACAAAGACACTTACCTCAAATAATAATACTTACCAAACATAATTTCAGTGTAAAACATAACAACTAAGTCATCACCCTACTTACCACATACCCGAAAAGGAAGAAAAACCCAAGATTTGGGGTATTTTTTTTGGTTCCAAGATGGTTTTGTTTTTTTGTTTTTTGGTTCCTGGGAACAGAATTTTTTTTTTAACTATTTACAAAATGTTGTACAAGAAAACACATAAAAAAACCAAAGACACTTACCTTAAATAATAATACTTACCAAACATAATTTCAGTGTAAAACAAAAAAACTAAGTCATCACCCTACTTACCATATACCCGAAAAAGAAGAAAAACGCAAGAGTTGGTGTAATTTTTTTGGTTCCAAGATGGTTTTGTTTTTCTGTTTTTTTTTTTGGTTCCTGGGAACAGGATTTTTTTTAAAGTATTAACAAAATCTTGTACACATAACTATTTACCTTGGAATTACATCCTTACCTCACTCGTTTAGATACTCTCTTCGTTTCTTTCTGAAGGCAAAGAATGTCCGGATCCTCATCTGGTTCTCCTCACACCACTTGAGATACGCATTGTATGCATCTCGGTGACCAATGGATTTGTCCACATTGAGGTAATCCAGTTCCATGGCTGACCACTTCAGCCTAACGTTGCCAGGGAGAACTCGTGTGGAAGACCACCCCGACTCCTCCACCTACTCTGACTCCACCTCCGGCACCTCTGGCACCTGTTCTTTCTCATGGGGTGGGGGCTTTTTTCCTATGTCCATAGGAACTGGATTTCTAGGCATGTTTGGACGTACCTGGATGGAATGATGGATTTTCGAGAGCCGAAATGCTGTGACCTTCTCCAACAGGTCTCTACCGAGGATGAGTTTTTGCTGGAGACATGCCTGGCTCAAGGGCATCGTCTCAGAGAGAGTCCGCAAAACATCGTAATCGATGTAATCCCCGTTCATACGTAATGCCACGCAGCTGACGAATGTCAGCTGCTGAAGGCGATCCTCTCCTTCAAGATGGGGCATCCTACGTAGAACTTGTGGCAGCCACGGCATTCCATAGACCCGGTACTTCTCTAAATACCTACCGAAACAGAGCCGCTGGCGCTCAATTTCTGTAGCTATTTCGGCCGTGAGGCTGGCCATCCTTGCCTCCTCCGGTGGATCTGTTCCATCTGGGTGAACAACTTGGAAGCAGTTGGGCACCAACCTGACGCAGTATCTAGTGGTGGCATCCTTGAGACGCATCAAGGGAAAGAACTTGATATTAAGCTCCGCCAAACCCACCAGCAGGCATGCGGCCACGTCCTTACCAGCACCCTGAACGATGTCTTTCCCTCTGGAGAAGACGTGAGGGAAAGTGAAGCGCTGGACCGTTGCAAGTTGCTGCGCCAGGGTCTGTGCAGTGATGCTACCCGTCAACTTGCATCCCAGTGGCAGCGTCTTTCCCTGGAGAACATAGAGGGGGAGTGAAGAGGTGTCGTAAAGGTCTCCAATGATGACCCTCAGCATGGACGCTCCCAGTACCGAGGGTGCTGCTTCCAGGGTGTCAGTCAATGGAAACAGGCGCCGCACTCGGAACTGGAGCTGGGTGTTTGGTGTCCAGGTCTTGAGGGGAGGAGGGTTGTCCCCCTCCGCCGCGCTGTTAAAGTCGGCAAGGCCCAGGAATCCCCTTCTGTGGCTCAGGCTCCGTTCCCTCACCGTGCAGGTCCCCAGCGAGGCACTATAATGGGTATCAGAAGGGCTGAGTGGGTGACCATAGGCCAACTCCTCATAACCCAACTCAAGCTGGAAAGCCTGCCAGCTTGGCTTGAAGCCCCCTCTCCCACTGTGCTCAGTCAGGATTTGGGATAGTCCTTCTGCAAAGTAGTCGACTGTCTTCTTGACAACTCTCACCATGCCATCACCGACAAACGGCACCAGCAGAGGATGACTCTCGACGAGAGTTGCAAAGTTGCCAGTGTTGACAAATGTTGCAGCGGACAAGTGCCCTGGGATGGCTCCTGATCGTTCCCGATCCATCCATTTCCCGACGTACTCCAGTCGGGCGCCAAGCTGCGTCCCCATCTTGGTGGCCATGTCCTGGATGTAACTCAGGTACTTGAAGGCCTCGGTCGCCATGGACCCTTTGGTGGAAGGGTGCTGGAGGTCGCACAGGGTAACCATGCCACTGATCGGGTGGAAATACCTGCTGGGGAAACGGACGTGGGGTGACGGGGTGTAAAATTGAACGAATTTTACCTCAAGAAGCCCAGAGAAAATGCCAAAGATCCTTCTGTCAAGGGACACCGGCTTCCCCTTCAAAAGCGTCTGGGAATTCACAATGTCATGCATCCCCAAGCAGGTCCACATTTTACATGAATCCCTGGAAAGCAACGTCTGCAGTCCGTACCGGGACCACAGAAGTTGAACGGAGGGGTCTTTTGCCTCAACAGTTAGGGCAATGTGTAGGGACATTGCGCTGATCCGTTTTGTATCCACCCACGGCCTCAGATGGATGGTCCCATCCAACTTCTGGCCAAACCGGGTAATGGATGGAACCAAAACAATCGACACATGTGAGGCATTGACCCGGTCCACTGCCTTCTGGAGCACTTCGAATAAGAAGACCTGGTCCTGCTCCAAGACTTCAAACTTTGATGTCAATTTAAGGTTCTGCTTTGAGAAGGTGGGCCTCTTGAGCTCTTGCGGCGGGAGGAGCTGGAGCTGCTCCTGGAAGGCGAGAACAACATCCTGCAATGCAGTGATTGCAATCTGTCTGTAGCTCTTTTTGTCCAGGAGCATCTCATTCGGCTTTTTTGGGTCTTTCGGTAGAGCCGTCAGGTTCAAAAAATAGCCGCCGTCCACCAGCGCAATCACCACTCCCTGCATGTTCTGCATTGCCGTAAGGGCTTTTGGAGGCAGGTTCTGCAGGTCTACATGCTTCTTCAAGTAGACGAAGAAATCAGACATCTTGGTGGGCGTTGGAGGGAAGAATAAGAAATGCACTCCCCTGGTCAGTGCTGAAAGCTCAGAGAGCTCCATGACGATCCCGTCAATGTCATGGGAGAAAATGAGGTTCTCCCAGGGGTTCTCGATGACCGATGGGTGCAGATGCACTCTCACCGAAGTTGAATGGAGGAACTCCTCCAGCGTCTCATACTCACCAAAGGGCCGGGTAATGTTGTCGGTGTTCTCATGTCCAACAGCAAGGAAGTCTTCAGTCTCCTGAAAGTTTGCCTTTAAAATGCAGGTTTAGAACATTTTCAAGGAAAGAAACAATAAGCATTAGCATTAGCATTTCATTATAACCCACCAAATCAAGTTAGGTTCAGGCTATATTCAAGAAAAAAAAATTAGCATTACCATTAGCATTAGCATTAAGATTAACATTAGCATTAGCATTAGCATTTGGGTAAGCATTAGCATTAAGATTAGCATTAGCACTAGCATTAGCATTAGCACTAGCATTAGCATTAGCATGTCATTATAACCCACCAACTCAAGTTAGGTTCAGGACATATTCAAGAAAAACATTGGCATTAGCATTAGAATTGTCACTAGCATTAGCATGTCATTATTGTGTAAAAAGCAATGTATAACTTACCATTTTGAAGACACAAGGCTCACAGAGAGCCCCTTGACTGGTTTCCTCCTTTTATACTCACCGTTTTAGGAGAGAAAAAAGGCATTTGTTATTACAATATAACAAACCCACAACAAATATGATGCTTTTTAAAAAACCTATTTTAGACCATTAATTAAAAATAAGAAAAATGTATTTTCAACACATTTGTATTAGATAGACTCTTCTTTAATTTATAGTGTGAAAAAAAATTTTTTTTTTAAACATTATTTAGTGTTATGGTTAGGATTATGGTTGGGGTTAGTATAAGGGGCTGAGTGCCATTTTGGAAATCAATATTCATCACCCTTAACAGTGATTCATAGCTTCGAAACTTTGGCTACCCCCCCATTTTCGGGCACCCTGAATCTATCAATACTAATTAATAAGGGGTGGTAACTTCCGGTCCGGAGTTATTAGCCAATCACGTTAAAACGCCTATAACTCCAGAATGGAAGATCGTAGAGACATGGAGCTTAGTCAGGCGTGTTCAAAAGGGTCGAATTATGTCAGACAGAAGTCACTTCCGAGTCTCTAAGACCTTTCTTTCGGGAGTTATAGCAATTCAATATGCTTGTCACTGATTGGCCCATAACTCCGGAAGTGAATAAGTGAATGTCAAAAATCATGTCTCAAAAATGGGTACCAATCGACTCCAAATGGCCTGAAACGTGCTCCTAACAACTTTCCCCATGGTCATTTTTGGCTGTGGGACTAAGAAAAAATGAAAATCGCCTCCCATTCATGAAATGCTCAATTTCCGAAGGTCACTAAACATGGGCAAGTGAGGTGTCTACAGACTCGGGGGGACCTGCTGAGCACGGGGAACCAATAGCTCGATACGACCTTCCCAGCCTGACCTGCACTTGGCCTGAAAATTAATGGGAGTCTACGGCAGCCGTAGGAAGGGAGGGGCCTAGGACCACCAAACTTGGGGGACACCTGGGGGGCCCCCTGGGCACTATACACACCAAGTTTGGTCCAATGAGCACTTGTACTTTTCGAGTTATTTCGAGTGAGCAAATTTTTCACATAGTGGGAGTCAATGACAGCTACGTCATAGGAATAAGCCACACCCACCAAACTCGGTGGGCATGTAGGTCGCCTCCCACAGTCTCTCTGTGCCAAGTTTGGTCTCCCTACCACTTATACTTTTTGAGTTATTTCGAGTGAGCAAATCCATTTTCTGGTTTTCATCCTATATCCCTAACCCCTAACCCCCTAACCCTAACCCTACCCTAACCCTAACCCTAACCCCACTCAGCTCTTATCCTAACCCTAACCCTAACCCACCCTAACCCCCTAACCCTAACCCTAACCCTCGCGAAAATAGCACTCCATTCATTTCAATGCGGAAACAGTTTTTGATGATTATCTCCGTAACGAAAGGTCGTAGAGACTTGGAAGTGACTTCTGTCAGACATAATCTGACCCTTGTGAACACGCCTGACTTGTCCCCGTGTCTCTACGACCCTCCGTTCCGGAGATATTACCAATTTTTTTTCTGGCGTTGCCCCGCCCCCGAACGTCGTATGGCGATGTTAAACATTTTTTTTCACACTATAAGTTAAAGAATAGTTTATTTAATACAAATGTGTTAAAAAAGAAAATTTCATCCAATTTATTAATGGTCTAAAATAGGGTGTCTAAAAGTCATTACATGCGTCTCTTTGTAATGATAAGTGCATTTTGTCGTCTAAAAAGGCAGAGTATAAAAGGAGGCGCCCAGTCAAGGGACTGTCAGTGTGCTTTCGTCTCTGTACTTAAACATCATTCTGAAATAGTTATTTCATCAGCAGATCCCTAACCCTTGACTTCCTCGAGCCTTCTTTGGTAGACAGCGTTACTGTCCACTGTGACTGCAACATTAAGGCACAGGACAGCAGAACACACCTCCTGTGGGGGAGGAGCGGCCTGCAGGAACTCGTGGGCCACAACAGCAGCCTCTTCAGCGTGCTGGTCATGCATGAGGCTGTTAATGCTCAGACGCCCCTTGACGGCAGGAACCTGGGCCTGACCAGGGAATTATTTGATCTCTGCAAGGCTCCAGTGACCTTCCTGCAATTGTACAGCACTTCCCCCCACGTCCGCTATACTCAGAAGTACTTCCACCCGGTGAGCGGCGTTGTCACCCTCCTTGGCATCCAGTACCCAAAGACCATGCAGGCCATGAGCAACGAGGCCTGGGAATACATCTGCCGGGTGGATGACTTAAGGAAGAAGATGGTGGGCCAGCTGGGTGCCCGGCTGGAATATGTGGCCAGGCTGGAGAGACCGGACACAATGGCATTTTCAGCGAAGGCACTGATAAATGAGGAGGCCCTGCTGGAGCTTGTCGCCAGGAGGCCCATGCTGCTTCCCTTCCAGGGCACGGCTCTCATCCACTATGCTCAGAGGACCCTGCAACATATTTACACTGTCCTCAAAGACATCTGTGAACGCCATGAGCATAAAGTAGGGTTTGAGCCGGCCTGGAAGGCTTACCAAATGGAGCTGGCATTTGAGGAGATGGTCTCTGGGCACCCGGGATCCCACCAGAACCGTCACTACAGCGCCTCCCTGGGCACCTGCAGCTGCAGTGAGAGGAGCTTGACTCATGTCAGGGGGGTGTTGGGCCTGGCACCCTGCAACGCGGCGGCAGAGGGCGACAGCCCGCCACCTCTACGGGTGTGGACGGGCAACACCCAGCTCCACTGGCGGGTGCGCCGGCTGTTTCCGCTGGCGGAGGCAGTCGGAGCGGAGCCCTCGGTCCTGGGAGTGGTGATGGTCAGGGTGATCCTGGGGGACCTGTTTGACACCAGCTCCCTCCCCATGTACATCCTGACAGGGGAGAAGTTACCAGAGGGCACACGCCTCGTTGGGGCTGTTACTCAGGAGGTGCTTGTCAAACAGCTGCTGGACAGCTACAATTTCAGCTTCCCACACACCTTCAACAGGGGGAAGCAGCTCGCGCTGGATGCGGGACAGGATGTGGCTGCCTGCCTCCTGTTGGGGTTAAGGGAGCTGAAGTTGACTTACTTCCCACTCCTCAGGATGAAGGACAAGACCACTCGGTACTGCGTGAGGAGAGTGGTGAACCACTACGTGGCAGTGCATCCACAATCCACCAGTCCCCCCCAAGACGCCGTCATCGCGACGCTTTGCTCTGAAATCTGTACAGAGATGGAGCGCTTGCGGCTGACCTACGGCAGGAACCTCGAGCCCTACCGAGAACACGGGATGCCATGGCTGGGGACAATCCTGAAGAGGCTGCCCCCCCTGCAAGGCACGGCAAAACTAACGCAGCTTGTTTTCCTGTCGGCCATCGGCCTCAGGATGAACAACATCTTTGTGGACTTCAACATCTGGAAGGACCTGGCTCAGAGCGCGCCTCTGAGCCAGGCTGAGTTGCAGCGCAAGATAATTCTCTCCCGGGACCTGCTGGAAGGGGTGACTGCACTGAGGGTGTACAAGCTGTACAAAGACGTGCCCTACAGGCTGTGGAAGCCTCGTGCAGCCCCGGGCCCGGCCCTCAAGAGCTTGCCACCAAAAGACACAGAAGACGTCCACTCGGATGATGTCCCGCAGGTGCAGGAGGAGGAGGAGGTGCCTGGTTTGAAATCAAAAAGCCAGATCCTGCCAGGAAGCGTGAGGCTGCGCTGGCAGGACTGGGAAATGGAGCTGGTCTCAAAAAACCCTGGTATGACCCATAGGGAGGCCTACCAAGCCTACGTCAGGGCTTGCCAGGAGACGGGCAGATTGATCAGGACTCTGGAGGCGTTTTCCAAGAAGAGGAGGCAGTTGCTGAGAGTTCCCTTGTAAATTGTTGCCCTTGTTCTACAAAAAAACAAAAAAATCCTGTTCCCAGGAGCCAAAAAAAAATAAATAAATAAATCCTACGTTATAGGACCAAATAAAAGGGTTAGGGTCCTCTAAGAAGAGGCATCCTCGGAAGGGTTAGGGTTAAGTCCATAGGTTAGGTCCAATTAGGTCCATTTTTTTTCTTTTTCACACCCACACACACACACACTAACAAACCCACTTACATACATAAAACACACACAATGCATCCACAACATTTATACACATTTATTGGTACATTCTCAAACACACATACATAAAGGCACACACTGCATGCATGACACTTACACACGTTTCTTTCCACATATTCCCTCACATGGACTCTGCCTTGTCGTGGCGTGGGGGCTTAAGTGCCATTGTGGTCCTGTGGACACTGGGGATGGGGTCTGGCCAGCTGGTCTACTACTGCCGTACAAAACAGTAGTAGACCAGCTGGCTAGACCCAATCCCCAGAGTCCACAGGACCACTAGGGCACGACTAAAGAGTCCAAATTGTTGCACAATCACATGTGTGGGTTTCACACACTCACAGTCTCCCAAATACTATGGGAGCCACATCCTGCGATATCTCACCAACGCCTTGGTGGTCCTGTGGAAACTGGGGTTGGGGTCTGGCCAGCTGGTCTACTACTGCCGTACCAAACAGCAGTAGACCAGCTGGCTAGACCCAATCCCCAGAGTCCACAGGACCACTAGGGCACGACCAAAGAGTCCAAATAGTTGCACAATCACATGTGTGGGTTTCCCACACTCACAGTCTCCCAAATACTATGGGAGCCACATCCTGCGATATCTCACCAACGCCTTGGTGGTCCTGTGGAAACTGGGTTTGGGGTCTGGCCAGCTGGTCTACTACTGCCGTACCAAACAGCAGTAGACCAGCTGGCCAGACCCAATCCCCAGAGTCCACAGGACCACTAGGGCACGACCAAAGAATCCAAATAGTTGCACAATCACATGTGTGGGTTTCCCACACTCACAGTCTCCCAAATACTATGGGAGCCACATCCTGCGATATCTCACCAACGCCTTGGTGGTCCTGTGGAAACTGGGGTTGGGGTCTGGCCAGCTGGTCTACTACTGCCGTACCAAACAGCAGTAGACCAGCTGGCTAGACCCAATCCCCAGAGTCCACAGGACCACTAGGGCACGACTAAAGAGTCCAAATTGTTGCACAATCACATGTGTGGGTTTCACACACTCACAGTCTCCCAAATACTATGGGAGCCACATCCTGCGATATCTCACCAACGCCTTGGTGGTCCTGTGGACACTGGGGATGGGGTCTGGCCAGCTGGTCTACTACTGCCGTACCAAACAGCAGTAGACCAGCTGGCCAGACCCAATCCCCAGAGTCCACAGGACCACTAGGGCACGACCAAAGAGTCCAAATAGTTGCACAATCACATGTGTGGGTTTCCCACACACACAGTCTCCCAAATAGTATGGGAGCCACATCCTGCGATATCTCACCAACGCCTTGGTGGTCCTGTGGACACTGGGGATGGGGTCTGGCCAGCTGGTCTACTACTGCCGTACCAAACAGCAGTAGACCAGCTGGTTAGACCCAGAACCCAGAGTCCACAGGACCACTAGGGCACCACCAAAGAGTCCAAATAGTTGCACAATCATATGTGTGGGTTTCCCACACACAGTCTCCGAAATACAGGCTTGTCGGCCTTTCTTTCCGACGCCATGCCCACTTACTGTATGAAAGTGCCGTCGGACCTTATATGGTTGGACACATGAGGCCCTCAGCTATCCATAGACGTTGGTTTGATGCCTCTGGCACATTCCTACCAAAAGATATGAACTTCACATCTTTCCACAAAACCTAACCCAAAAAATAATTTCACCAAGTGCATTCCCATGCATGTCAGAGTCCTGTGTGTGTGTATGTGAGTGCGAGTGAGGCATCTTTTCAAGTGAGGATCTTGGTGGAGAACTTGGGCAGCCTACACAGGTGGAGCTCATCACCTCATCAGGGTGCTGGGAATAAAGGAGCGGCAGAGCCTTCACTCAGTGCTGGGTGATTAACCTTCACAGGTAGTCTCTCTGACCCTCTGTTGTAGCTTTCCTGTTAAAAGTTAATGACTATAATCACTGTTTAGGGTACTGAATCACAACTTTTTGGACAAAAGAACTTAGAAACTTTCCACCAAATGAGGTCCCATGTATTTCCTATGGGAAATACATTTTGTCAAAGCATTTTTTTTTCAAAAAAAATCATGTCTCTAAAATGGGTACCACTCAACTCCAAATGACCTGAAACGTGCTCCAAACAACATTCCCCAGGGTCCCTTTTGGCTGTGGGACTTAGTAAAAAATCGCCTCTCATTCATTTCAATGCTGAAATGCTCAATTTCCGAAGGTCACTGAACATGGGCAAGTGAGGTGTCTACAGACTCGGGGGGGCCTGCTGAGCACGGGGAACCAACTCCCAGCTCGATACGACTTTCCCAGCCTGACCTGCACTTGGGCCAAAAATGAATGGGAGTCTAGGGCAGCCCTAGGAAGGGAGGGGCCTAGGACCACCAAACTTGGGGGACACCTGGGGGGCCCCCTGGGCACTATACACACCAAGTTTGGTCCAATGAGCACTTGTACTTTTTGAGTTATTTCGAGTGAGCAAATTTTTCACATAATGGGAGTCAATGACAGCTACATCATAGGAATAAGCCACACCCACCAAACTCGGTGGGCATGTAGGTACCCTCCCACAGTCTCTCTGTGCCAAGTTTGGTCTCCCTACCACTTATACTTTTTGAGTTATTTCGAGTGAGCAAATCCATTTTCTGGTTTTCATCCTATATCCCTAACCCCTAACCCTAACCCCTGTCAGCACAAATCAGCAGGGCAACACAGGGATTTGAACCCCGTCCCACAAGTGGGAGTACCAATACCATTGCCTTTTGCCTTTTTTAATGCTATATGACAAGGTAAAGCAAAACTTGCATTAAGAACAGCATGCTAATTTGTGTATGTTAACTGATGTTAACAGCCATTTATCTTCAATTTCAAATATACTTCGGTGGAAGTTAAATAAATGCCGTCTTAATGCAAGAAAACGAAACCTCTAAAAATAAACTATTTACAAAATGTTGTACAAGAAAATAAATAAAAAATCACAAAGACACTTACCTCAAATAATAATACTTACCAAACATAATTTCAGTGTAAAACATAACAACTAAGTCATCACCCTACTTACCACATACCCGAAAAGGAAGAAAAACCCAAGATTTGGGGTATTTTTTTTGGTTCCAAGATGGTTTTGTTTTTTTGTTTTTTGGTTCCTGGGAACAGAATTTTTTTTTTAACTATTTACAAAATGTTGTACAAGAAAACACATAAAAAAACCAAAGACACTTACCTTAAATAATAATACTTACCAAACATAATTTCAGTGTAAAACAAAAAAACTAAGTCATCACCCTACTTACCATATACCCGAAAAAGAAGAAAAACGCAAGAGTTGGTGTAATTTTTTTGGTTCCAAGATGGTTTTGTTTTTCTGTTTTTTTTTTTGGTTCCTGGGAACAGGATTTTTTTTAAAGTATTAACAAAATCTTGTACACATAACTATTTACCTTGGAATTACATCCTTACCTCACTCGTTTAGATACTCTCTTCGTTTCTTTCTGAAGGCAAAGAATGTCCGGATCCTCATCTGGTTCTCCTCACACCACTTGAGATACGCATTGTATGCATCTCGGTGACCAATGGATTTGTCCACATTGAGGTAATCCAGTTCCATGGCTGACCACTTCAGCCTAACGTTGCCAGGGAGAACTCGTGTGGAAGACCACCCCGACTCCTCCACCTCCTCTGACTCCACCTCCGGCACCTCTGGCACCTGTTCTTTCTCATGGGGTGGGGGCTTTTTTCCTATGTCCATAGGAACTGGATTTCTAGGCATGTTTGGACGTACCTGGATGGAATGATGGATTTTCGAGAGCCGAAATGCTGTGACCTTCTCCAACAGGTCTCTACCGAGGATGAGTTTTTGCTGGAGACATGCCTGGCTCAAGGGCATCGTCTCAGAGAGAGTCCGCAAAACATCGTAATCGATGTAATCCCCGTTCATACGTAATGCCACGCAGCTGACGAATGTCAGCTGCTGAAGGCGATCCTCTCCTTCAAGATGGGGCATCCTACGTAGAACTTGTGGCAGCCACGGCATTCCATAGACCCGGTACTTCTCTAAATACCTACCGAAACAGAGCCGCTGGCGCTCAATTTCTGTAGCTATTTCGGCCGTGAGGCTGGCCATCCTTGCCTCCTCCGGTGGATCTGTTCCATCTGGGTGAACAACTTGGAAGCAGTTGGGCACCAACCTGACGCAGTATCTAGTGGTGGCATCCTTGAGACGCATCAAGGGAAAGAACTTGATATTAAGCTCCGCCAAACCCACCAGCAGGCATGCGGCCACGTCCTTACCAGCACCCTGAACGATGTCTTTCCCTCTGGAGAAGACGTGAGGGAAAGTGAAGCGCTGGACCGTTGCAAGTTGCTGCGCCAGGGTCTGTGCAGTGATGCTACCCGTCAACTTGCATCCCAGTGGCAGCGTCTTTCCCTGGAGAACATAGAGGGGGAGTGAAGAGGTGTCGTAAAGGTCTCCAATGATGACCCTCAGCATGGACGCTCCCAGTACCGAGGGTGCTGCTTCCAGGGTGTCAGTCAATGGAAACAGGCGCCGCACTCGGAACTGGAGCTGGGTGTTTGGTGTCCAGGTCTTGAGGGGAGGAGGGTTGTCCCCCTCCGCCGCGCTGTTAAAGTCGGCAAGGCCCAGGAATCCCCTTCTGTGGCTCAGGCTCCGTTCCCTCACCGTGCAGGTCCCCAGCGAGGCACTATAATGGGTATCAGAAGGGCTGAGTGGGTGACCATAGGCCAACTCCTCATAACCCAACTCAAGCTGGAAAGCCTGCCAGCTTGGCTTGAAGCCCCCTCTCCCACTGTGCTCAGTCAGGATTTGGGATAGTCCTTCTGCAAAGTAGTCGACTGTCTTCTTGACAACTCTCACCATGCCATCACCGACAAACGGCACCAGCAGAGGATGACTCTCGACGAGAGTTGCAAAGTTGCCAGTGTTGACAAATGTTGCAGCGGACAAGTGCCCTGGGATGGCTCCTGATCGTTCCCGATCCATCCATTTCCCGACGTACTCCAGTCGGGCGCCAAGCTGCGTCCCCATCTTGGTGGCCATGTCCTGGATGTAACTCAGGTACTTGAAGGCCTCGGTCGCCATGGACCCTTTGGTGGAAGGGTGCTGGAGGTCGCACAGGGTAACCATGCCACTGATCGGGTGGAAATACCTGCTGGGGAAACGGACGTGGGGTGACGGGGTGTAAAATTGAACGAATTTTACCTCAAGAAGCCCAGAGAAAATGCCAAAGATCCTTCTGTCAAGGGACACCGGCTTCCCCTTCAAAAGCGTCTGGGAATTCACAATGTCATGCATCCCCAAGCAGGTCCACATTTTACATGAATCCCTGGAAAGCAACGTCTGCAGTCCGTACCGGGACCACAGAAGTTGAACGGAGGGGTCTTTTGCCTCAACAGTTAGGGCAATGTGTAGGGACATTGCGCTGATCCGTTTTGTATCCACCCACGGCCTCAGATGGATGGTCCCATCCAACTTCTGGCCAAACCGGGTAATGGATGGAACCAAAACAATCGACACATGTGAGGCATTGACCCGGTCCACTGCCTTCTGGAGCACTTCGAATAAGAAGACCTGGTCCTGCTCCAAGACTTCAAACTTTGATGTCAATTTAAGGTTCTGCTTTGAGAAGGTGGGCCTCTTGAGCTCTTGCGGCGGGAGGAGCTGGAGCTGCTCCTGGAAGGCGAGAACAACATCCTGCAATGCAGTGATTGCAATCTGTCTGTAGCTCTTTTTGTCCAGGAGCATCTCATTCGGCTTTTTTGGGTCTTTCGGTAGAGCCGTCAGGTTCAAAAAATAGCCGCCGTCCACCAGCGCAATCACCACTCCCTGCATGTTCTGCATTGCCGTAAGGGCTTTTGGAGGCAGGTTCTGCAGGTCTACATGCTTCTTCAAGTAGACGAAGAAATCAGACATCTTGGTGGGCGTTGGAGGGAAGAATAAGAAATGCACTCCCCTGGTCAGTGCTGAAAGCTCAGAGAGCTCCATGACGATCCCGTCAATGTCATGGGAGAAAATGAGGTTCTCCCAGGGGTTCTCGATGACCGATGGGTGCAGATGCACTCTCACCGAAGTTGAATGGAGGAACTCCTCCAGCGTCTCATACTCACCAAAGGGCCGGGTAATGTTGTCGGTGTTCTCATGTCCAACAGCAAGGAAGTCTTCAGTCTCCTGAAAGTTTGCCTTTAAAATGCAGGTTTAGAACATTTTCAAGGAAAGAAACAATAAGCATTAGCATTAGCATTTCATTATAACCCACCAAATCAAGTTAGGTTCAGGCTATATTCAAGAAAAAAAAATTAGCATTACCATTAGCATTAGCATTAAGATTAACATTAGCATTAGCATTAGCATTTGGGTAAGCATTAGCATTAAGATTAGCATTAGCACTAGCATTAGCATTAGCACTAGCATTAGCATTAGCATGTCATTATAACCCACCAACTCAAGTTAGGTTCAGGACATATTCAAGAAAAACATTGGCATTAGCATTAGAATTGTCACTAGCATTAGCATGTCATTATTGTGTAAAAAGCAATGTATAACTTACCATTTTGAAGACACAAGGCTCACAGAGAGCCCCTTGACTGGTTTCCTCCTTTTATACTCACCGTTTTAGGAGAGAAAAAAGGCATTTGTTATTACAATATAACAAACCCACAACAAATATGATGCTTTTTAAAAAACCTATTTTAGACCATTAATTAAAAATAAGAAAAATGTATTTTCAACACATTTGTATTAGATAGACTCTTCTTTAATTTATAGTGTGAAAAAAAATTTTTTTTTTAAACATTATTTAGTGTTATGGTTAGGATTATGGTTGGGGTTAGTATAAGGGGCTGAGTGCCATTTTGGAAATCAATATTCATCACCCTTAACAGTGATTCATAGCTTCGAAACTTTGGCTACCCCCCCATTTTCGGGCACCCTGAATCTATCAATACTAATTAATAAGGGGTGGTAACTTCCGGTCCGGAGTTATTAGCCAATCACGTTAAAACGCCTATAACTCCAGAATGGAAGATCGTAGAGACATGGAGCTTAGTCAGGCGTGTTCAAAAGGGTCGAATTATGTCAGACAGAAGTCACTTCCGAGTCTCTAAGACCTTTCTTTCGGGAGTTATAGCAATTCAATATGCTTGTCACTGATTGGCCCATAACTCCGGAAGTGAATAAGTGAATGTCAAAAATCATGTCTCAAAAATGGGTACCAATCGACTCCAAATGGCCTGAAACGTGCTCCTAACAACTTTCCCCATGGTCATTTTTGGCTGTGGGACTAAGAAAAAATGAAAATCGCCTCCCATTCATGAAATGCTCAATTTCCGAAGGTCACTAAACATGGGCAAGTGAGGTGTCTACAGACTCGGGGGGACCTGCTGAGCACGGGGAACCAATAGCTCGATACGACCTTCCCAGCCTGACCTGCACTTGGCCTGAAAATTAATGGGAGTCTACGGCAGCCGTAGGAAGGGAGGGGCCTAGGACCACCAAACTTGGGGGACACCTGGGGGGCCCCCTGGGCACTATACACACCAAGTTTGGTCCAATGAGCACTTGTACTTTTCGAGTTATTTCGAGTGAGCAAATTTTTCACATAATGGGAGTCAATGACAGCTACGTCATAGGAATAAGCCACACCCACCAAACTCGGTGGGCATGTAGGTCGCCTCCCACAGTCTCTCTGTGCCAAGTTTGGTCTCCCTACCACTTATACTTTTTGAGTTATTTCGAGTGAGCAAATCCATTTTCTGGTTTTCATCCTATATCCCTAACCCCTAACCCCCTAACCCTAACCCTACCCTAACCCTAACCCTAACCCCACTCAGCTCTTATCCTAACCCTAACCCTAACCCACCCTAACCCCCTAACCCTAACCCTAACCCTCGCGAAAATAGCACTCCATTCATTTCAATGCGGAAACAGTTTTTGATGATTATCTCCGTAACGAAAGGTCGTAGAGACTTGGAAGTGACTTCTGTCAGACATAATCTGACCCTTGTGAACACGCCTGACTTGTCCCCGTGTCTCTACGACCCTCCGTTCCGGAGATATTACCAATTTTTTTTCTGGCGTTGCCCCGCCCCCGAACGTCGTATGGCGATGTTAAACATTTTTTTTCACACTATAAGTTAAAGAATAGTTTATTTAATACAAATGTGTTAAAAAAGAAAATTTCATCCAATTTATTAATGGTCTAAAATAGGGTGTCTAAAAGTCATTACATGCGTCTCTTTGTAATGATAAGTGCATTTTGTCGTCTAAAAAGGCAGAGTATAAAAGGAGGCGCCCAGTCAAGGGACTGTCAGTGTGCTTTCGTCTCTGTACTTAAACATCATTCTGAAATAGTTATTTCATCAGCAGATCCCTAACCCTTGACTTCCTCGAGCCTTCTTTGGTAGACAGCGTTACTGTCCACTGTGACTGCAACATTAAGGCACAGGACAGCAGAACACACCTCCTGTGGGGGAGGAGCGGCCTGCAGGAACTCGTGGGCCACAACAGCAGCCTCTTCAGCGTGCTGGTCATGCATGAGGCTGTTAATGCTCAGACGCCCCTTGACGGCAGGAACCTGGGCCTGACCAGGGAATTATTTGATCTCTGCAAGGCTCCAGTGACCTTCCTGCAATTGTACAGCACTTCCCCCCACGTCCGCTATACTCAGAAGTACTTCCACCCGGTGAGCGGCGTTGTCACCCTCCTTGGCATCCAGTACCCAAAGACCATGCAGGCCATGAGCAACGAGGCCTGGGAATACATCTGCCGGGTGGATGACTTAAGGAAGAAGATGGTGGGCCAGCTGGGTGCCCGGCTGGAATATGTGGCCAGGCTGGAGAGACCGGACACAATGGCATTTTCAGCGAAGGCACTGATAAATGAGGAGGCCCTGCTGGAGCTTGTCGCCAGGAGGCCCGTGCTGCTTCCCTTCCAGGGCACGGCTCTCATCCACTATGCTCAGAGGACCCTGCAACATATTTTACACTGTCCTCAAAGACATCTGTGAACGCCATGAGCATAAAGTAGGGTTTGAGCCGGCCTGGAAGGCTTACCAAATGGAGCTGGCATTTGAGGAGATGGTCTCTGGGCACCCGGGATCCCACCAGAACCGTCACTACAGCGCCTCCCTGGGCACCTGCAGCTGCAGTGAGAGGAGCTTGACTCATGTCAGGGGGGTGTTGGGCCTGGCACCCTGCAACGCGGCGGCAGAGGGCGACAGCCCGCCACCTCTACGGGTGTGGACGGGCAACACCCAGCTCCACTGGCGGGTGCGCCGGCTGTTTCCGCTGGCGGAGGCAGTCGGAGCGGAGCCCTCGGTCCTGGGAGTGGTGATGGTCAGGGTGATCCTGGGGGACCTGTTTGACACCAGCTCCCTCCCCATGTACATCCTGACAGGGGAGAAGTTACCAGAGGGCACACGCCTCGTTGGGGCTGTTACTCAGGAGGTGCTTGTCAAACAGCTGCTGGACAGCTACAATTTCAGCTTCCCACACACCTTCAACAGGGGGAAGCAGCTCGCGCTGGACGCGGGACAGGATGTGGCTGCCTGCCTCCTGTTGGGGTTAAGGGAGCTGAAGTTGACTTACTTCCCACTCCTCAGGATGAAGGACAAGACCACTCGGTACTGCGTGAGGAGAGTGGTGAACCACTACGTGGCAGTGCATCCACAATCCACCAGTCCCCCCCAAGACGCCGTCATCGCGACGCTTTGCTCTGAAATCTGTACAGAGATGGAGCGCTTGCGGCTGACCTACGGCAGGAACCTCGAGCCCTACCGAGAACACGGGATGCCATGGCTGGGGACAATCCTGAAGAGGCTGCCCCCCCTGCAAGGCACGGCAAAACTAACGCAGCTTGTTTTCCTGTCGGCCATCGGCCTCAGGATGAACAACATCTTTGTGGACTTCAACATCTGGAAGGACCTGGCTCAGAGCGCGCCTCTGAGCCAGGCTGAGTTGCAGCGCAAGATAATTCTCTCCCGGGACCTGCTGGAAGGGGTGACTGCACTGAGGGTGTACAAGCTGTACAAAGACGTGCCCTACAGGCTGTGGAAGCCTCGTGCAGCCCCGGGCCCGGCCCTCAAGAGCTTGCCACCAAAAGACACAGAAGACGTCCACTCGGATGATGTCCCGCAGGTGCAGGAGGAGGAGGAGGTGCCTGGTTTGAAATCAAAAAGCCAGATCCTGCCAGGAAGCGTGAGGCTGCGCTGGCAGGACTGGGAAATGGAGCTGGTCTCAAAAAACCCTGGTATGACCCATAGGGAGGCCTACCAAGCCTACGTCAGGGCTTGCCAGGAGACGGGCAGATTGATCAGGACTCTGGAGGCGTTTTCCAAGAAGAGGAGGCAGTTGCTGAGAGTTCCCTTGTAAATTGTTGCCCTTGTTCTACAAAAAAACAAAAAAATCCTGTTCCCAGGAGCCAAAAAAAAAAAAAAAAAAAAATCCTACGTTATAGGACCAAAAAAAAGGGTTAGGGTCCTCTAAGAAGAGGCATCCTCGGAAGGGTTAGGGTTAAGTCCATAGGTTAGGTCCAATTAGGTCCATTTTTTTTCTTTTTCACACCCACACACACACACACTAACAAACCCACTTACATACATAAAACACACACAATGCATCCACAACATTTATACACATTTATTGGTACATTCTCAAACACACATACATAAAGGCACACACTGCATGCATGACACTTACACACGTTTCTTTCCACATATTCCCTCACATGGACTCTGCCTTGTCGTGGCGTGGGGGCTTAAGTGCCATTGTGGTCCTGTGGACACTGGGGATGGGGTCTGGCCAGCTGGTCTACTACTGCCGTACAAAACAGTAGTAGACCAGCTGGCTAGACCCAATCCCCAGAGTCCACAGGACCACTAGGGCACGACTAAAGAGTCCAAATTGTTGCACAATCACATGTGTGGGTTTCACACACTCACAGTCTCCCAAATACTATGGGAGCCACATCCTGCGATATCTCACCAACGCCTTGGTGGTCCTGTGGAAACTGGGGTTGGGGTCTGGCCAGCTGGTCTACTACTGCCGTACCAAACAGCAGTAGACCAGCTGGCTAGACCCAATCCCCAGAGTCCACAGGACCACTAGGGCACGACCAAAGAGTCCAAATAGTTGCACAATCACATGTGTGGGTTTCCCACACTCACAGTCTCCCAAATACTATGGGAGCCACATCCTGCGATATCTCACCAACGCCTTGGTGGTCCTGTGGAAACTGGGTTTGGGGTCTGGCCAGCTGGTCTACTACTGCCGTACCAAACAGCAGTAGACCAGCTGGCCAGACCCAATCCCCAGAGTCCACAGGACCACTAGGGCACGACCAAAGAGTCCAAATAGTTGCACAATCACATGTGTGGGTTTCCCACACTCACAGTCTCCCAAATACTATGGGAGCCACATCCTGCGATATCTCACCAACGCCTTGGTGGTCCTGTGGAAACTGGGGTTGGGGTCTGGCCAGCTGGTCTACTACTGCCGTACCAAACAGCAGTAGACCAGCTGGCTAGACCCAATCCCCAGAGTCCACAGGACCACTAGGGCACGACTAAAGAGTCCAAATTGTTGCACAATCACATGTGTGGGTTTCACACACTCACAGTCTCCCAAATACTATGGGAGCCACATCCTGCGATATCTCACCAACGCCTTGGTGGTCCTGTGGACACTGGGGATGGGGTCTGGCCAGCTGGTCTACTACTGCCGTACCAAACAGCAGTAGACCAGCTGGCTAGACCCAATCCCCAGAGTCCACAGGACCACTAGGGCACGACCAAAGAGTCCAAATAGTTGCACAATCACATGTGTGGGTTTCACACACTCACAGTCTCCCAAATACTATGGGAGCCACATCCTGCGATATCTCACCAACGCCTTGGTGGTCCTGTGGACACTGGGGATGGGGTCTGGCCAGCTGGTCTACTACTGCCGTACCAAACAGCAGTAGACCAGCTGGCCAGACCCAATCCCCAGAGTCCACAGGACCACTAGGGCACGACCAAAGAGTCCAAATAGTTGCACAATCACATGTGTGGGTTTCCCACACACACAGTCTCCCAAATAGTATGGGAGCCACATCCTGCGATATCTCACCAACGCCTTGGTGGTCCTGTGGACACTGGGGATGGGGTCTGGCCAGCTGGTCTACTACTGCCGTACCAAACAGCAGTAGACCAGCTGGTTAGACCCAGAACCCAGAGTCCACAGGACCACTAGGGCACCACCAAAGAGTCCAAATAGTTGCACAATCATATGTGTGGGTTTCCCACACACAGTCTCCGAAATACAGGCTTGTCGGCCTTTCTTTCCGACGCCATGCCCACTTACTGTATGAAAGTGCCGTCGGACCTTATATGGTTGGACACATGAGGCCCTCAGCTATCCATAGACGTTGGTTTGATGCCTCTGGCACATTCCTACCAAAAGATATGAACTTCACATCTTTCCACAAAACCTAACCCAAAAAATAATTCCACCAAGTGCATTCCCATGCATGTCAGAGTCCTGTGTGTGTGTATGTGAGTGCGAGTGAGGCATCTTTTCAAGTGAGGATCTTGGTGGAGAACTTGGGCAGCCTACACAGGTGGAGCTCATCACCTCATCAGGGTGCTGGGAATAAAGGAGCGGCAGAGCCTTCACTCAGTGCTGGGTGATTAACCTTCACAGGTAGTCTCTCTGACCCTCTGTTGTAGCTTTCCTGTTAAAAGTTAATGACTATAATCACTGTTTAGGGTACTGAATCACAACTTTTTGGACAAAAGAACTTAGAAACTTTCCACCAAATGAGGTCCCATGTATTTCCTATGGGAAATACATTTTGTCAAAAGCATTTTTTTTTCAAAAAAAATCATGTCTCTAAAATGGGTACCACTCAACTCCAAATGACCTGAAACGTGCTCCAAACAACATTCCCCAGGGTCCCTTTTGGCTGTGGGACTTAGTAAAAAATCGCCTCTCATTCATTTCAATGCTGAAATGCTCAATTTCCGAAGGTCACTGAACATGGGCAAGTGAGGTGTCTACAGACTCGGGGGGGCCTGCTGAGCACGGGGAACCAACTCCCAGCTCGATACGACTTTCCCAGCCTGACCTGCACTTGGGCCAAAAATGAATGGGAGTCTAGGGCAGCCCTAGGAAGGGAGGGGCCTAGGACCACCAAACTTGGGGGACACCTGGGGGGCCCCCTGGGCACTATACACACCAAGTTTGGTCCAATGAGCACTTGTACTTTTTGAGTTATTTCGAGTGAGCAAATTTTTCACATAATGGGAGTCAATGACAGCTACATCATAGGAATAAGCCACACCCACCAAACTCGGTGGGCATGTAGGTACCCTCCCACAGTCTCTCTGTGCCAAGTTTGGTCTCCCTACCACTTATACTTTTTGAGTTATTTCGAGTGAGCAAATCCATTTTCTGGTTTTCATCCTATATCCCTAACCCCTAACCCTAACCCCTGTCAGCACAAATCAGCAGGGCAACACAGGGATTTGAACCCCGTCCCACAAGTGGGAGTACCAATACCATTGCCTTTTGCCTTTTTTAATGCTATATGACAAGGTAAAGCAAAACTTGCATTAAGAACAGCATGCTAATTTGTGTATGTTAACTGATGTTAACAGCCATTTATCTTCAATTTCAAATATACTTCGGTGGAAGTTAAATAAATGCCGTCTTAATGCAAGAAAACGAAACCTCTAAAAATAAACTATTTACAAAATGTTGTACAAGAAAATAAATAAAAAATCACAAAGACACTTACCTCAAATAATAATACTTACCAAACATAATTTCAGTGTAAAACATAACAACTAAGTCATCACCCTACTTACCACATACCCGAAAAGGAAGAAAAACCCAAGATTTGGGGTATTTTTTTTGGTTCCAAGATGGTTTTGTTTTTTTGTTTTTTGGTTCCTGGGAACAGAATTTTTTTTTTAACTATTTACAAAATGTTGTACAAGAAAACACATAAAAAAACCAAAGACACTTACCTTAAATAATAATACTTACCAAACATAATTTCAGTGTAAAACAAAAAAACTAAGTCATCACCCTACTTACCATATACCCGAAAAAGAAGAAAAACGCAAGAGTTGGTGTAATTTTTTTGGTTCCAAGATGGTTTTGTTTTTCTGTTTTTTTTTTTGGTTCCTGGGAACAGGATTTTTTTTAAAGTATTAACAAAATCTTGTACACATAACTATTTACCTTGGAATTACATCCTTACCTCACTCGTTTAGATACTCTCTTCGTTTCTTTCTGAAGGCAAAGAATGTCCGGATCCTCATCTGGTTCTCCTCACACCACTTGAGATACGCATTGTATGCATCTCGGTGACCAATGGATTTGTCCACATTGAGGTAATCCAGTTCCATGGCTGACCACTTCAGCCTAACGTTGCCAGGGAGAACTCGTGTGGAAGACCACCCCGACTCCTCCACCTCCTCTGACTCCACCTCCGGCACCTCTGGCACCTGTTCTTTCTCATGGGGTGGGGGCTTTTTTCCTATGTCCATAGGAACTGGATTTCTAGGCATGTTTGGACGTACCTGGATGGAATGATGGATTTTCGAGAGCCGAAATGCTGTGACCTTCTCCAACAGGTCTCTACCGAGGATGAGTTTTTGCTGGAGACATGCCTGGCTCAAGGGCATCGTCTCAGAGAGAGTCCGCAAAACATCGTAATCGATGTAATCCCCGTTCATACGTAATGCCACGCAGCTGACGAATGTCAGCTGCTGAAGGCGATCCTCTCCTTCAAGATGGGGCATCCTACGTAGAACTTGTGGCAGCCACGGCATTCCATAGACCCGGTACTTCTCTAAATACCTACCGAAACAGAGCCGCTGGCGCTCAATTTCTGTAGCTATTTCGGCCGTGAGGCTGGCCATCCTTGCCTCCTCCGGTGGATCTGTTCCATCTGGGTGAACAACTTGGAAGCAGTTGGGCACCAACCTGACGCAGTATCTAGTGGTGGCATCCTTGAGACGCATCAAGGGAAAGAACTTGATATTAAGCTCCGCCAAACCCACCAGCAGGCATGCGGCCACGTCCTTACCAGCACCCTGAACGATGTCTTTCCCTCTGGAGAAGACGTGAGGGAAAGTGAAGCGCTGGACCGTTGCAAGTTGCTGCGCCAGGGTCTGTGCAGTGATGCTACCCGTCAACTTGCATCCCAGTGGCAGCGTCTTTCCCTGGAGAACATAGAGGGGGAGTGAAGAGGTGTCGTAAAGGTCTCCAATGATGACCCTCAGCATGGACGCTCCCAGTACCGAGGGTGCTGCTTCCAGGGTGTCAGTCAATGGAAACAGGCGCCGCACTCGGAACTGGAGCTGGGTGTTTGGTGTCCAGGTCTTGAGGGGAGGAGGGTTGTCCCCCTCCGCCGCGCTGTTAAAGTCGGCAAGGCCCAGGAATCCCCTTCTGTGGCTCAGGCTCCGTTCCCTCACCGTGCAGGTCCCCAGCGAGGCACTATAATGGGTATCAGAAGGGCTGAGTGGGTGACCATAGGCCAACTCCTCATAACCCAACTCAAGCTGGAAAGCCTGCCAGCTTGGCTTGAAGCCCCCTCTCCCACTGTGCTCAGTCAGGATTTGGGATAGTCCTTCTGCAAAGTAGTCGACTGTCTTCTTGACAACTCTCACCATGCCATCACCGACAAACGGCACCAGCAGAGGATGACTCTCGACGAGAGTTGCAAAGTTGCCAGTGTTGACAAATGTTGCAGCGGACAAGTGCCCTGGGATGGCTCCTGATCGTTCCCGATCCATCCATTTCCCGACGTACTCCAGTCGGGCGCCAAGCTGCGTCCCCATCTTGGTGGCCATGTCCTGGATGTAACTCAGGTACTTGAAGGCCTCGGTCGCCATGGACCCTTTGGTGGAAGGGTGCTGGAGGTCGCACAGGGTAACCATGCCACTGATCGGGTGGAAATACCTGCTGGGGAAACGGACGTGGGGTGACGGGGTGTAAAATTGAACGAATTTTACCTCAAGAAGCCCAGAGAAAATGCCAAAGATCCTTCTGTCAAGGGACACCGGCTTCCCCTTCAAAAGCGTCTGGGAATTCACAATGTCATGCATCCCCAAGCAGGTCCACATTTTACATGAATCCCTGGAAAGCAACGTCTGCAGTCCGTACCGGGACCACAGAAGTTGAACGGAGGGGTCTTTTGCCTCAACAGTTAGGGCAATGTGTAGGGACATTGCGCTGATCCGTTTTGTATCCACCCACGGCCTCAGATGGATGGTCCCATCCAACTTCTGGCCAAACCGGGTAATGGATGGAACCAAAACAATCGACACATGTGAGGCATTGACCCGGTCCACTGCCTTCTGGAGCACTTCGAATAAGAAGACCTGGTCCTGCTCCAAGACTTCAAACTTTGATGTCAATTTAAGGTTCTGCTTTGAGAAGGTGGGCCTCTTGAGCTCTTGCGGCGGGAGGAGCTGGAGCTGCTCCTGGAAGGCGAGAACAACATCCTGCAATGCAGTGATTGCAATCTGTCTGTAGCTCTTTTTGTCCAGGAGCATCTCATTCGGCTTTTTTGGGTCTTTCGGTAGAGCCGTCAGGTTCAAAAAATAGCCGCCGTCCACCAGCGCAATCACCACTCCCTGCATGTTCTGCATTGCCGTAAGGGCTTTTGGAGGCAGGTTCTGCAGGTCTACATGCTTCTTCAAGTAGACGAAGAAATCAGACATCTTGGTGGGCGTTGGAGGGAAGAATAAGAAATGCACTCCCCTGGTCAGTGCTGAAAGCTCAGAGAGCTCCATGACGATCCCGTCAATGTCATGGGAGAAAATGAGGTTCTCCCAGGGGTTCTCGATGACCGATGGGTGCAGATGCACTCTCACCGAAGTTGAATGGAGGAACTCCTCCAGCGTCTCATACTCACCAAAGGGCCGGGTAATGTTGTCGGTGTTCTCATGTCCAACAGCAAGGAAGTCTTCAGTCTCCTGAAAGTTTGCCTTTAAAATGCAGGTTTAGAACATTTTCAAGGAAAGAAACAATAAGCATTAGCATTAGCATTTCATTATAACCCACCAAATCAAGTTAGGTTCAGGCTATATTCAAGAAAAAAAAATTAGCATTACCATTAGCATTAGCATTAAGATTAACATTAGCATTAGCATTAGCATTTGGGTAAGCATTAGCATTAAGATTAGCATTAGCACTAGCATTAGCATTAGCACTAGCATTAGCATTAGCATGTCATTATAACCCACCAACTCAAGTTAGGTTCAGGACATATTCAAGAAAAACATTGGCATTAGCATTAGAATTGTCACTAGCATTAGCATGTCATTATTGTGTAAAAAGCAATGTATAACTTACCATTTTGAAGACACAAGGCTCACAGAGAGCCCCTTGACTGGTTTCCTCCTTTTATACTCACCGTTTTAGGAGAGAAAAAAGGCATTTGTTATTACAATATAACAAACCCACAACAAATATGATGCTTTTTAAAAAACCTATTTTAGACCATTAATTAAAAATAAGAAAAATGTATTTTCAACACATTTGTATTAGATAGACTCTTCTTTAATTTATAGTGTGAAAAAAAATTTTTTTTTTAAACATTATTTAGTGTTATGGTTAGGATTATGGTTGGGGTTAGTATAAGGGGCTGAGTGCCATTTTGGAAATCAATATTCATCACCCTTAACAGTGATTCATAGCTTCGAAACTTTGGCTACCCCCCCATTTTCGGGCACCCTGAATCTATCAATACTAATTAATAAGGGGTGGTAACTTCCGGTCCGGAGTTATTAGCCAATCACGTTAAAACGCCTATAACTCCAGAATGGAAGATCGTAGAGACATGGAGCTTAGTCAGGCGTGTTCAAAAGGGTCGAATTATGTCAGACAGAAGTCACTTCCGAGTCTCTAAGACCTTTCTTTCGGGAGTTATAGCAATTCAATATGCTTGTCACTGATTGGCCCATAACTCCGGAAGTGAATAAGTGAATGTCAAAAATCATGTCTCAAAAATGGGTACCAATCGACTCCAAATGGCCTGAAACGTGCTCCTAACAACTTTCCCCATGGTCATTTTTGGCTGTGGGACTAAGAAAAAATGAAAATCGCCTCCCATTCATGAAATGCTCAATTTCCGAAGGTCACTAAACATGGGCAAGTGAGGTGTCTACAGACTCGGGGGGACCTGCTGAGCACGGGGAACCAATAGCTCGATACGACCTTCCCAGCCTGACCTGCACTTGGCCTGAAAATTAATGGGAGTCTACGGCAGCCGTAGGAAGGGAGGGGCCTAGGACCACCAAACTTGGGGGACACCTGGGGGGCCCCCTGGGCACTATACACACCAAGTTTGGTCCAATGAGCACTTGTACTTTTCGAGTTATTTCGAGTGAGCAAATTTTTCACATAGTGGGAGTCAATGACAGCTACGTCATAGGAATAAGCCACACCCACCAAACTCGGTGGGCATGTAGGTCGCCTCCCACAGTCTCTCTGTGCCAAGTTTGGTCTCCCTACCACTTATACTTTTTGAGTTATTTCGAGTGAGCAAATCCATTTTCTGGTTTTCATCCTATATCCCTAACCCCTAACCCCCTAACCCTAACCCTACCCTAACCCTAACCCTAACCCCACTCAGCTCTTATCCTAACCCTAACCCTAACCCACCCTAACCCCCTAACCCTAACCCTAACCCTCGCGAAAATAGCACTCCATTCATTTCAATGCGGAAACAGTTTTTGATGATTATCTCCGTAACGAAAGGTCGTAGAGACTTGGAAGTGACTTCTGTCAGACATAATCTGACCCTTGTGAACACGCCTGACTTGTCCCCGTGTCTCTACGACCCTCCGTTCCGGAGATATTACCAATTTTTTTTCTGGCGTTGCCCCGCCCCCGAACGTCGTATGGCGATGTTAAACATTTTTTTTCACACTATAAGTTAAAGAATAGTTTATTTAATACAAATGTGTTAAAAAAGAAAATTTCATCCAATTTATTAATGGTCTAAAATAGGGTGTCTAAAAGTCATTACATGCGTCTCTTTGTAATGATAAGTGCATTTTGTCGTCTAAAAAGGCAGAGTATAAAAGGAGGCGCCCAGTCAAGGGACTGTCAGTGTGCTTTCGTCTCTGTACTTAAACATCATTCTGAAATAGTTATTTCATCAGCAGATCCCTAACCCTTGACTTCCTCGAGCCTTCTTTGGTAGACAGCGTTACTGTCCACTGTGACTGCAACATTAAGGCACAGGACAGCAGAACACACCTCCTGTGGGGGAGGAGCGGCCTGCAGGAACTCGTGGGCCACAACAGCAGCCTCTTCAGCGTGCTGGTCATGCATGAGGCTGTTAATGCTCAGACGCCCCTTGACGGCAGGAACCTGGGCCTGACCAGGGAATTATTTGATCTCTGCAAGGCTCCAGTGACCTTCCTGCAATTGTACAGCACTTCCCCCCACGTCCGCTATACTCAGAAGTACTTCCACCCGGTGAGCGGCGTTGTCACCCTCCTTGGCATCCAGTACCCAAAGACCATGCAGGCCATGAGCAACGAGGCCTGGGAATACATCTGCCGGGTGGATGACTTAAGGAAGAAGATGGTGGGCCAGCTGGGTGCCCGGCTGGAATATGTGGCCAGGCTGGAGAGACCGGACACAATGGCATTTTCAGCGAAGGCACTGATAAATGAGGAGGCCCTGCTGGAGCTTGTCGCCAGGAGGCCCGTGCTGCTTCCCTTCCAGGGCACGGCTCTCATCCACTATGCTCAGAGGACCCTGCAACATATTTACACTGTCCTCAAAGACATCTGTGAACGCCATGAGCATAAAGTAGGGTTTGAGCCGGCCTGGAAGGCTTACCAAATGGAGCTGGCATTTGAGGAGATGGTCTCTGGGCACCCGGGATCCCACCAGAACCGTCACTACAGCGCCTCCCTGGGCACCTGCAGCTGCAGTGAGAGGAGCTTGACTCATGTCAGGGGGGTGTTGGGCCTGGCACCCTGCAACGCGGCGGCAGAGGGCGACAGCCCGCCACCTCTACGGGTGTGGACGGGCAACACCCAGCTCCACTGGCGGGTGCGCCGGCTGTTTCCGCTGGCGGAGGCAGTCGGAGCGGAGCCCTCGGTCCTGGGAGTGGTGATGGTCAGGGTGATCCTGGGGGACCTGTTTGACACCAGCTCCCTCCCCATGTACATCCTGACAGGGGAGAAGTTACCAGAGGGCACACGCCTCGTTGGGGCTGTTACTCAGGAGGTGCTTGTCAAACAGCTGCTGGACAGCTACAATTTCAGCTTCCCACACACCTTCAACAGGGGGAAGCAGCTCGCGCTGGACGCGGGACAGGATGTGGCTGCCTGCCTCCTGTTGGGGTTAAGGGAGCTGAAGTTGACTTACTTCCCACTCCTCAGGATGAAGGACAAGACCACTCGGTACTGCGTGAGGAGAGTGGTGAACCACTACGTGGCAGTGCATCCACAATCCACCAGTCCCCCCCAAGACGCCGTCATCGCGACGCTTTGCTCTGAAATCTGTACAGAGATGGAGCGCTTGCGGCTGACCTACGGCAGGAACCTCGAGCCCTACCGAGAACACGGGATGCCATGGCTGGGGACAATCCTGAAGAGGCTGCCCCCCCTGCAAGGCACGGCAAAACTAACGCAGCTTGTTTTCCTGTCGGCCATCGGCCTCAGGATGAACAACATCTTTGTGGACTTCAACATCTGGAAGGACCTGGCTCAGAGCGCGCCTCTGAGCCAGGCTGAGTTGCAGCGCAAGATAATTCTCTCCCGGGACCTGCTGGAAGGGGTGACTGCACTGAGGGTGTACAAGCTGTACAAAGACGTGCCCTACAGGCTGTGGAAGCCTCGTGCAGCCCCGGGCCCGGCCCTCAAGAGCTTGCCACCAAAAGACACAGAAGACGTCCACTCGGATGATGTCCCGCAGGTGCAGGAGGAGGAGGAGGTGCCTGGTTTGAAATCAAAAAGCCAGATCCTGCCAGGAAGCGTGAGGCTGCGCTGGCAGGACTGGGAAATGGAGCTGGTCTCAAAAAACCCTGGTATGACCCATAGGGAGGCCTACCAAGCCTACGTCAGGGCTTGCCAGGAGACGGGCAGATTGATCAGGACTCTGGAGGCGTTTTCCAAGAAGAGGAGGCAGTTGCTGAGAGTTCCCTTGTAAATTGTTGCCCTTGTTCTACAAAAAAACAAAAAAATCCTGTTCCCAGGAGCCAAAAAAAAAAAAAAAAAAAAATCCTACGTTATAGGACCAAAAAAAAGGGTTAGGGTCCTCTAAGAAGAGGCATCCTCGGAAGGGTTAGGGTTAAGTCCATAGGTTAGGTCCAATTAGGTCCATTTTTTTTCTTTTTCACACCCACACACACACACACTAACAAACCCACTTACATACATAAAACACACACAATGCATCCACAACATTTATACACATTTATTGGTACATTCTCAAACACACATACATAAAGGCACACACTGCATGCATGACACTTACACACGTTTCTTTCCACATATTCCCTCACATGGACTCTGCCTTGTCGTGGCGTGGGGGCTTAAGTGCCATTGTGGTCCTGTGGACACTGGGGATGGGGTCTGGCCAGCTGGTCTACTACTGCCGTACAAAACAGTAGTAGACCAGCTGGCTAGACCCAATCCCCAGAGTCCACAGGACCACTAGGGCACGACTAAAGAGTCCAAATTGTTGCACAATCACATGTGTGGGTTTCACACACTCACAGTCTCCCAAATACTATGGGAGCCACATCCTGCGATATCTCACCAACGCCTTGGTGGTCCTGTGGAAACTGGGGTTGGGGTCTGGCCAGCTGGTCTACTACTGCCGTACCAAACAGCAGTAGACCAGCTGGCTAGACCCAATCCCCAGAGTCCACAGGACCACTAGGGCACGACCAAAGAGTCCAAATAGTTGCACAATCACATGTGTGGGTTTCACACACTCACAGTCTCCCAAATACTATGGGAGCCACATCCTGCGATATCTCACCAACGCCTTGGTGGTCCTGTGGAAACTGGGTTTGGGGTCTGGCCAGCTGGTCTACTACTGCCGTACCAAACAGCAGTAGACCAGCTGGCCAGACCCAATCCCCAGAGTCCACAGGACCACTAGGGCACGACTAAAGAGTCCAAATTGTTGCACAATCACATGTGTGGGTTTCACACACTCACAGTCTCCCAAATACTATGGGAGCCACATCCTGCGATATGTCACCAACGCCTTGGTGGTCCTGTGGACACTGGGGATGGGGTCTGGCCAGCTGGTCTACTACTGCCGTACCAAACAGCAGTAGACCAGCTGGCTAGACCCAATCCCCAGAGTCCACAGGACCACTAGGGCATGACCAAAGAGTCCAAATAGTTGCACAATCACATGTGTGGGTTTCACACACTCACAGTCTCCCAAATACTATGGGAGCCACATCCTGCGATATCTCACCAACGCCTTGGTGGTCCTGTGGACACTGGGGATGGGGTCTGGCCAGCTGGTCTACTACTGCCGTACCAAACAGCAGTAGACCAGCTGGCCAGACCCAATCCCCAGAGTCCACAGGACCACTAGGGCACGACCAAAGAGTCCAAATAGTTGCACAATCACATGTGTGGGTTTCCCACACACACAGTCTCCCAAATAGTATGGGAGCCACATCCTGCGATATCTCACCAACGCCTTGGTGGTCCTGTGGACACTGGGGATGGGGTCTGGCCAGCTGGTCTACTACTGCCGTACCAAACAGCAGTAGACCAGCTGGTTAGACCCAGAACCCAGAGTCCACAGGACCACTAGGGCACCACCAAAGAGTCCAAATAGTTGCACAATCATATGTGTGGGTTTCCCACACACAGTCTCCGAAATACAGGCTTGTCGGCCTTTCTTTCCGACGCCATGCCCACTTACTGTATGAAAGTGCCGTCGGACCTTATATGGTTGGACACATGAGGCCCTCAGCTATCCATAGACGTTGGTTTGATGCCTCTGGCACATTCCTACCAAAAGATATGAACTTCACATCTTTCCACAAAACCTAACCCAAAAAATAATTCCACCAAGTGCATTCCCATGCATGTCAGAGTCCTGTGTGTGTGTATGTGAGTGCGAGTGAGGCATCTTTTCAAGTGAGGATCTTGGTGGAGAACTTGGGCAGCCTACACAGGTGGAGCTCATCACCTCATCAGGGTGCTGGGAATAAAGGAGCGGCAGAGCCTTCACTCAGTGCTGGGTGATTAACCTTCACAGGTAGTCTCTCTGACCCTCTGTTGTAGCTTTCCTGTTAAAAGTTAATGACTATAATCACTGTTTAGGGTACTGAATCACAACTTTTTGGACAAAAGAACTTAGAAACTTTCCACCAAATGAGGTCCCATGTATTTCCTATGGGAAATACATTTTGTCAAAAGCATTTTTTTTTCAAAAAAAATCATGTCTCTAAAATGGGTACCACTCAACTCCAAATGACCTGAAACGTGCTCCAAACAACATTCCCCAGGGTCCCTTTTGGCTGTGGGACTTAGTAAAAAATCGCCTCTCATTCATTTCAATGCTGAAATGCTCAATTTCCGAAGGTCACTGAACATGGGCAAGTGAGGTGTCTACAGACTCGGGGGGGCCTGCTGAGCACGGGGAACCAACTCCCAGCTCGATACGACTTTCCCAGCCTGACCTGCACTTGGGCCAAAAATGAATGGGAGTCTAGGGCAGCCCTAGGAAGGGAGGGGCCTAGGACCACCAAACTTGGGGGACACCTGGGGGGCCCCCTGGGCACTATACACACCAAGTTTGGTCCAATGAGCACTTGTACTTTTTGAGTTATTTCGAGTGAGCAAATTTTTCACATAATGGGAGTCAATGACAGCTACATCATAGGAATAAGCCACACCCACCAAACTCGGTGGGCATGTAGGTACCCTCCCACAGTCTCTCTGTGCCAAGTTTGGTCTCCCTACCACTTATACTTTTTGAGTTATTTCGAGTGAGCAAATCCATTTTCTGGTTTTCATCCTATATCCCTAACCCCTAACCCTAACCCCTGTCAGCACAAATCAGCAGGGCAACACAGGGATTTGAACCCCGTCCCACAAGTGGGAGTACCAATACCATTGCCTTTTGCCTTTTTTAATGCTATATGACAAGGTAAAGCAAAACTTGCATTAAGAACAGCATGCTAATTTGTGTATGTTAACTGATGTTAACAGCCATTTATCTTCAATTTCAAATATACTTCGGTGGAAGTTAAATAAATGCCGTCTTAATGCAAGAAAACGAAACCTCTAAAAATAAACTATTTACAAAATGTTGTACAAGAAAATAAATAAAAAATCACAAAGACACTTACCTCAAATAATAATACTTACCAAACATAATTTCAGTGTAAAACATAACAACTAAGTCATCACCCTACTTACCACATACCCGAAAAGGAAGAAAAACCCAAGATTTGGGGTATTTTTTTTGGTTCCAAGATGGTTTTGTTTTTTTGTTTTTTGGTTCCTGGGAACAGAATTTTTTTTTTAACTATTTACAAAATGTTGTACAAGAAAACACATAAAAAAACCAAAGACACTTACCTTAAATAATAATACTTACCAAACATAATTTCAGTGTAAAACAAAAAAACTAAGTCATCACCCTACTTACCATATACCCGAAAAAGAAGAAAAACGCAAGAGTTGGTGTAATTTTTTTGGTTCCAAGATGGTTTTGTTTTTCTGTTTTTTTTTTTGGTTCCTGGGAACAGGATTTTTTTTAAAGTATTAACAAAATCTTGTACACATAACTATTTACCTTGGAATTACATCCTTACCTCCCTCGTTTAGATACTCTCTTCGTTTCTTTCTGAAGGCAAAGAATGTCCGGATCCTCATCTGGTTCTCCTCACACCACTTGAGATACGCATTGTATGCATCTCGGTGACCAATGGATTTGTCCACATTGAGGTAATCCAGTTCCATGGCTGACCACTTCAGCCTAACGTTGCCAGGGAGAACTCGTGTGGAAGACCACCCCGACTCCTCCACCTCCTCTGACTCCACCTCCGGCACCTCTGGCACCTGTTCTTTCTCATGGGGTGGGGGCTTTTTTCCTATGTCCATAGGAACTGGATTTCTAGGCATGTTTGGACGTACCTGGATGGAATGATGGATTTTCGAGAGCCGAAATGCTGTGACCTTCTCCAACAGGTCTCTACCGAGGATGAGTTTTTGCTGGAGACATGCCTGGCTCAAGGGCATCGTCTCAGAGAGAGTCCGCAAAACATCGTAATCGATGTAATCCCCGTTCATACGTAATGCCACGCAGCTGACGAATGTCAGCTGCTGAAGGCGATCCTCTCCTTCAAGATGGGGCATCCTACGTAGAACTTGTGGCAGCCACGGCATTCCATAGACCCGGTACTTCTCTAAATACCTACCGAAACAGAGCCGCTGGCGCTCAATTTCTGTAGCTATTTCGGCCGTGAGGCTGGCCATCCTTGCCTCCTCCGGTGGATCTGTTCCATCTGGGTGAACAACTTGGAAGCAGTTGGGCACCAACCTGACGCAGTATCTAGTGGTGGCATCCTTGAGACGCATCAAGGGAAAGAACTTGATATTAAGCTCCGCCAAACCCACCAGCAGGCATGCGGCCACGTCCTTACCAGCACCCTGAACGATGTCTTTCCCTCTGGAGAAGACGTGAGGGAAAGTGAAGCGCTGGACCGTTGCAAGTTGCTGCGCCAGGGTCTGTGCAGTGATGCTACCCGTCAACTTGCATCCCAGTGGCAGCGTCTTTCCCTGGAGAACATAGAGGGGGAGTGAAGAGGTGTCGTAAAGGTCTCCAATGATGACCCTCAGCATGGACGCTCCCAGTACCGAGGGTGCTGCTTCCAGGGTGTCAGTCAATGGAAACAGGCGCCGCACTCGGAACTGGAGCTGGGTGTTTGGTGTCCAGGTCTTGAGGGGAGGAGGGTTGTCCCCCTCCGCCGCGCTGTTAAAGTCGGCAAGGCCCAGGAATCCCCTTCTGTGGCTCAGGCTCCGTTCCCTCACCGTGCAGGTCCCCAGCGAGGCACTATAATGGGTATCAGAAGGGCTGAGTGGGTGACCATAGGCCAACTCCTCATAACCCAACTCAAGCTGGAAAGCCTGCCAGCTTGGCTTGAAGCCCCCTCTCCCACTGTGCTCAGTCAGGATTTGGGATAGTCCTTCTGCAAAGTAGTCGACTGTCTTCTTGACAACTCTCACCATGCCATCACCGACAAACGGCACCAGCAGAGGATGACTCTCGACGAGAGTTGCAAAGTTGCCAGTGTTGACAAATGTTGCAGCGGACAAGTGCCCTGGGATGGCTCCTGATCGTTCCCGATCCATCCATTTCCCGACGTACTCCAGTCGGGCGCCAAGCTGCGTCCCCATCTTGGTGGCCATGTCCTGGATGTAACTCAGGTACTTGAAGGCCTCGGTCGCCATGGACCCTTTGGTGGAAGGGTGCTGGAGGTCGCACAGGGTAACCATGCCACTGATCGGGTGGAAATACCTGCTGGGGAAACGGACGTGGGGTGACGGGGTGTAAAATTGAACGAATTTTACCTCAAGAAGCCCAGAGAAAATGCCAAAGATCCTTCTGTCAAGGGACACCGGCTTCCCCTTCAAAAGCGTCTGGGAATTCACAATGTCATGCATCCCCAAGCAGGTCCACATTTTACATGAATCCCTGGAAAGCAACGTCTGCAGTCCGTACCGGGACCACAGAAGTTGAACGGAGGGGTCTTTTGCCTCAACAGTTAGGGCAATGTGTAGGGACATTGCGCTGATCCATTTTGTATCCACCCACGGCCTCAGATGGATGGTCCCATCCAACTTCTGGCCAAACCGGGTAATGGATGGAACCAAAACAATCGACACATGTGAGGCATTGACCCGGTCCACTGCCTTCTGGAGCACTTCGAATAAGAAGACCTGGTCCTGCTCCAAGACTTCAAACTTTGATGTCAATTTAAGGTTCTGCTTTGAGAAGGTGGGCCTCTTGAGCTCTTGCGGCGGGAGGAGCTGGAGCTGCTCCTGGAAGGCGAGAACAACATCCTGCAATGCAGTGATTGCAATCTGTCTGTAGCTCTTTTTGTCCAGGAGCATCTCATTCGGCTTTTTTGGGTCTTTCGGTAGAGCCGTCAGGTTCAAAAAATAGCCGCCGTCCACCAGCGCAATCACCACTCCCTGCATGTTCTGCATTGCCGTAAGGGCTTTTGGAGGCAGGTTCTGCAGGTCTACATGCTTCTTCAAGTAGACGAAGAAATCAGACATCTTGGTGGGCGTTGGAGGGAAGAATAAGAAATGCACTCCCCTGGTCAGTGCTGAAAGCTCAGAGAGCTCCATGACGATCCCGTCAATGTCATGGGAGAAAATGAGGTTCTCCCAGGGGTTCTCGATGACCGATGGGTGCAGATGCACTCTCACCGAAGTTGAATGGAGGAACTCCTCCAGCGTCTCATACTCACCAAAGGGCCGGGTAATGTTGTCGGTGTTCTCATGTCCAACAGCAAGGAAGTCTTCAGTCTCCTGAAAGTTTGCCTTTAAAATGCAGGTTTAGAACATTTTCAAGGAAAGAAACAATAAGCATTAGCATTAGCATTTCATTATAACCCACCAAATCAAGTTAGGTTCAGGCTATATTCAAGAAAAAAAAATTAGCATTACCATTAGCATTAGCATTAAGATTAACATTAGCATTAGCATTAGCATTTGGGTAAGCATTAGCATTAAGATTAGCATTAGCACTAGCATTAGCATTAGCACTAGCATTAGCATTAGCATGTCATTATAACCCACCAACTCAAGTTAGGTTCAGGACATATTCAAGAAAAACATTGGCATTAGCATTAGAATTGTCACTAGCATTAGCATGTCATTATTGTGTAAAAAGCAATGTATAACTTACCATTTTGAAGACACAAGGCTCACAGAGAGCCCCTTGACTGGTTTCCTCCTTTTATACTCACCGTTTTAGGAGAGAAAAAAGGCATTTGTTATTACAATATAACAAACCCACAACAAATATGATGCTTTTTAAAAAACCTATTTTAGACCATTAATTAAAAATAAGAAAAATGTATTTTCAACACATTTGTATTAGATAGACTCTTCTTTAATTTATAGTGTGAAAAAAAAATTTTTTTTTAAACATTATTTAGTGTTATGGTTAGGATTATGGTTGGGGTTAGTATAAGGGGCTGAGTGCCATTTTGGAAATCAATATTCATCACCCTTAACAGTGATTCATAGCTTCGAAACTTTGGCTACCCCCCCATTTTCGGGCACCCTGAATCTATCAATACTAATTAATAAGGGGTGGTAACTTCCGGTCCGGAGTTATTAGCCAATCACGTTAAAACGCCTATAACTCCAGAATGGAAGATCGTAGAGACATGGAGCTTAGTCAGGCGTGTTCAAAAGGGTCGAATTATGTCAGACAGAAGTCACTTCCGAGTCTCTAAGACCTTTCTTTCGGGAGTTATAGCAATTCAATATGCTTGTCACTGATTGGCCCATAACTCCGGAAGTGAATAAGTGAATGTCAAAAATCATGTCTCAAAAATGGGTACCAATCGACTCCAAATGGCCTGAAACGTGCTCCTAACAACTTTCCCCATGGTCATTTTTGGCTGTGGGACTAAGAAAAAATGAAAATCGCCTCCCATTCATGAAATGCTCAATTTCCGAAGGTCACTAAACATGGGCAAGTGAGGTGTCTACAGACTCGGGGGGACCTGCTGAGCACGGGGAACCAATAGCTCGATACGACCTTCCCAGCCTGACCTGCACTTGGCCTGAAAATTAATGGGAGTCTACGGCAGCCGTAGGAAGGGAGGGGCCTAGGACCACCAAACTTGGGGGACACCTGGGGGGCCCCCTGGGCACTATACACACCAAGTTTGGTCCAATGAGCACTTGTACTTTTCGAGTTATTTCGAGTGAGCAAATTTTTCACATAATGGGAGTCAATGACAGCTACGTCATAGGAATAAGCCACACCCACCAAACTCGGTGGGCATGTAGGTCGCCTCCCACAGTCTCTCTGTGCCAAGTTTGGTCTCCCTACCACTTATACTTTTTGAGTTATTTCGAGTGAGCAAATCCATTTTCTGGTTTTCATCCTATATCCCTAACCCCTAACCCCCTAACCCTAACCCTACCCTAACCCTAACCCTAACCCCACTCAGCTCTTATCCTAACCCTAACCCTAACCCACCCTAACCCCCTAACCCCAACCCTAACCCTCGCGAAAATAGCACTCCATTCATTTCAATGCGGAAACAGTTTTTGATGATTATCTCCGTAACGAAAGGTCGTAGAGACTTGGAAGTGACTTCTGTCAGACATAATCTGACCCTTGTGAACACGCCTGACTTGTCCCCGTGTCTCTACGACCCTCCGTTCCGGAGATATTACCAATTTTTTTTCTGGCGTTGCCCCGCCCCCGAACGTCGTATGGCGATGTTAAACATTTTTTTTCACACTATAAGTTAAAGAATAGTTTATTTAATACAAATGTGTTAAAAAAGAAAATTTCATCCAATTTATTAATGGTCTAAAATAGGGTGTCTAAAAGTCATTACATGCGTCTCTTTGTAATGATAAGTGCATTTTGTCGTCTAAAAAGGCAGAGTATAAAAGGAGGCGCCCAGTCAAGGGACTGTCAGTGTGCTTTCGTCTCTGTACTTAAACATCATTCTGAAATAGTTATTTCATCAGCAGATCCCTAACCCTTGACTTCCTCGAGCCTTCTTTGGTAGACAGCGTTACTGTCCACTGTGACTGCAACATTAAGGCACAGGACAGCAGAACACACCTCCTGTGGGGGAGGAGCGGCCTGCAGGAACTCGTGGGCCACAACAGCAGCCTCTTCAGCGTGCTGGTCATGCATGAGGCTGTTAATGCTCAGACGCCCCTTGACGGCAGGAACCTGGGCCTGACCAGGGAATTATTTGATCTCTGCAAGGCTCCAGTGACCTTCCTGCAATTGTACAGCACTTCCCCCCACGTCCGCTATACTCAGAAGTACTTCCACCCGGTGAGCGGCGTTGTCACCCTCCTTGGCATCCAGTACCCAAAGACCATGCAGGCCATGAGCAACGAGGCCTGGGAATACATCTGCCGGGTGGATGACTTAAGGAAGAAGATGGTGGGCCAGCTGGGTGCCCGGCTGGAATATGTGGCCAGGCTGGAGAGACCGGACACAATGGCATTTTCAGCGAAGGCACTGATAAATGAGGAGGCCCTGCTGGAGCTTGTCGCCAGGAGGCCCGTGCTGCTTCCCTTCCAGGGCACGGCTCTCATCCACTATGCTCAGAGGACCCTGCAACATATTTACACTGTCCTCAAAGACATCTGTGAACGCCATGAGCATAAAGTAGGGTTTGAGCCGGCCTGGAAGGCTTACCAAATGGAGCTGGCATTTGAGGAGATGGTCTCTGGGCACCCGGGATCCCACCAGAACCGTCACTACAGCGCCTCCCTGGGCACCTGCAGCTGCAGTGAGAGGAGCTTGACTCATGTCAGGGGGGTGTTGGGCCTGGCACCCTGCAACGCGGCGGCAGAGGGCGACAGCCCGCCACCTCTACGGGTGTGGACGGGCAACACCCAGCTCCACTGGCGGGTGCGCCGGCTGTTTCCGCTGGCGGAGGCAGTCGGAGCGGAGCCCTCGGTCCTGGGAGTGGTGATGGTCAGGGTGATCCTGGGGGACCTGTTTGACACCAGCTCCCTCCCCATGTACATCCTGACAGGGGAGAAGTTACCAGAGGGCACACGCCTCGTTGGGGCTGTTACTCAGGAGGTGCTTGTCAAACAGCTGCTGGACAGCTACAATTTCAGCTTCCCACACACCTTCAACAGGGGGAAGCAGCTCGCGCTGGATGCGGGACAGGATGTGGCTGCCTGCCTCCTGTTGGGGTTAAGGGAGCTGAAGTTGACTTACTTCCCACTCCTCAGGATGAAGGACAAGACCACTCGGTACTGCGTGAGGAGAGTGGTGAACCACTACGTGGCAGTGCATCCACAATCCACCAGTCCCCCCCAAGACGCCGTCATCGCGACGCTTTGCTCTGAAATCTGTACAGAGATGGAGCGCTTGCGGCTGACCTACGGCAGGAACCTCGAGCCCTACCGAGAACACGGGATGCCATGGCTGGGGACAATCCTGAAGAGGCTGCCCCCCCTGCAAGGCACGGCAAAACTAACGCAGCTTGTTTTCCTGTCGGCCATCGGCCTCAGGATGAACAACATCTTTGTGGACTTCAACATCTGGAAGGACCTGGCTCAGAGCGCGCCTCTGAGCCAGGCTGAGTTGCAGCGCAAGATAATTCTCTCCCGGGACCTGCTGGAAGGGGTGACTGCACTGAGGGTGTACAAGCTGTACAAAGACGTGCCCTACAGGCTGTGGAAGCCTCGTGCAGCCCCGGGCCCGGCCCTCAAGAGCTTGCCACCAAAAGACACAGAAGACGTCCACTCGGATGATGTCCCGCAGGTGCAGGAGGAGGAGGAGGTGCCTGGTTTGAAATCAAAAAGCCAGATCCTGCCAGGAAGCGTGAGGCTGCGCTGGCAGGACTGGGAAATGGAGCTGGTCTCAAAAAACCCTGGTATGACCCATAGGGAGGCCTACCAAGCCTACGTCAGGGCTTGCCAGGAGACGGGCAGATTGATCAGGACTCTGGAGGCGTTTTCCAAGAAGAGGAGGCAGTTGCTGAGAGTTCCCTTGTAAATTGTTGCCCTTGTTCTACAAAAAAACAAAAAAATCCTGTTCCCAGGAGCCAAAAAAAAATAAATAAATAAATCCTACGTTATAGGACCAAATAAAAGGGTTAGGGTCCTCTAAGAAGAGGCATCCTCGGAAGGGTTAGGGTTAAGTCCATAGGTTAGGTCCAATTAGGTCCATTTTTTTTCTTTTTCACACCCACACACACACACACTAACAAACCCACTTACATACATAAAACACACACAATGCATCCACAACATTTATACACATTTATTGGTACATTCTCAAACACACATACATAAAGGCACACACTGCATGCATGACACTTACACACGTTTCTTTCCACATATTCCCTCACATGGACTCTGCCTTGTCGTGGCGTGGGGGCTTAAGTGCCATTGTGGTCCTGTGGACACTGGGGATGGGGTCTGGCCAGCTGGTCTACTACTGCCGTACAAAACAGTAGTAGACCAGCTGGCTAGACCCAATCCCCAGAGTCCACAGGACCACTAGGGCACGACTAAAGAGTCCAAATTGTTGCACAATCACATGTGTGGGTTTCACACACTCACAGTCTCCCAAATACTATGGGAGCCACATCCTGCGATATCTCACCAACGCCTTGGTGGTCCTGTGGAAACTGGGGTTGGGGTCTGGCCAGCTGGTCTACTACTGCCGTACCAAACAGCAGTAGACCAGCTGGCTAGACCCAATCCCCAGAGTCCACAGGACCACTAGGGCACGACCAAAGAGTCCAAATAGTTGCACAATCACATGTGTGGGTTTCCCACACTCACAGTCTCCCAAATACTATGGGAGCCACATCCTGCGATATCTCACCAACGCCTTGGTGGTCCTGTGGAAACTGGGTTTGGGGTCTGGCCAGCTGGTCTACTACTGCCGTACCAAACAGCAGTAGACCAGCTGGCCAGACCCAATCCCCAGAGTCCACAGGACCACTAGGGCACGACCAAAGAGTCCAAATAGTTGCACAATCACATGTGTGGGTTTCCCACACTCACAGTCTCCCAAATACTATGGGAGCCACATCCTGCGATATCTCACCAACGCCTTGGTGGTCCTGTGGAAACTGGGGTTGGGGTCTGGCCAGCTGGTCTACTACTGCCGTACCAAACAGCAGTAGACCAGCTGGCTAGACCCAATCCCCAGAGTCCACAGGACCACTAGGGCACGACTAAAGAGTCCAAATAGTTGCACAATCACATGTGTGGGTTTCACACACTCACAGTCTCCCAAATACTATGGGAGCCACATCCTGCGATATGTCACCAACGCCTTGGTGGTCCTGTGGACACTGGGGATGGGGTCTGGCCAGCTGGTCTACTACTGCCGTACCAAACAGCAGTAGACCAGCTGGCTAGACCCAATCCCCAGAGTCCACAGGACCACTAGGGCATGACCAAAGAGTCCAAATAGTTGCACAATCACATGTGTGGGTTTCACACACTCACAGTCTCCCAAATACTATGGGAGCCACATCCTGCGATATCTCACCAACGCCTTGGTGGTCCTGTGGACACTGGGGATGGGGTCTGGCCAGCTGGTCTACTACTGCCGTACCAAACAGCAGTAGACCAGCTGGCCAGACCCAATCCCCAGAGTCCACAGGACCACTAGGGCACGACCAAAGAGTCCAAATAGTTGCACAATCACATGTGTGGGTTTCCCACACACACAGTCTCCCAAATAGTATGGGAGCCACATCCTGCGATATCTCACCAACGCCTTGGTGGTCCTGTGGACACTGGGGATGGGGTCTGGCCAGCTGGTCTACTACTGCCGAACCAAACAGCAGTAGACCAGCTGGTTAGACCCAGAACCCAGAGTCCACAGGACCACTAGGGCACCACCAAAGAGTCCAAATAGTTGCACAATCATATGTGTGGGTTTCCCACACACAGTCTCCGAAATACAGGCTTGTCGGCCTTTCTTTCCGACGCCATGCCCACTTACTGTATGAAAGTGCCGTCGGACCTTATATGGTTGGACACATGAGGCCCTCAGCTATCCATAGACGTTGGTTTGATGCCTCTGGCACATTCCTACCAAAAGATATGAACTTCACATCTTTCCACAAAACCTAACCCAAAAAATAATTCCACCAAGTGCATTCCCATGCATGTCAGAGTCCTGTGTGTGTGTATGTGAGTGCGAGTGAGGCATCTTTTCAAGTGAGGATCTTGGTGGAGAACTTGGGCAGCCTACACAGGTGGAGCTCATCACCTCATCAGGGTGCTGGGAATAAAGGAGCGGCAGAGCCTTCACTCAGTGCTGGGTGATTAACCTTCACAGGTAGTCTCTCTGACCCTCTGTTGTAGCTTTCCTGTTAAAAGTTAATGACTATAATCACTGTTTAGGGTACTGAATCACAACTTTTTGGACAAAAGAACTTAGAAACTTTCCACCAAATGAGGTCCCATGTATTTCCTATGGGAAATACATTTTGTCAAAAGCATTTTTTTTTCAAAAAAAATCATGTCTCTAAAATGGGTACCACTCAACTCCAAATGACCTGAAACGTGCTCCAAACAACATTCCCCAGGGTCCCTTTTGGCTGTGGGACTTAGTAAAAAATCGCCTCTCATTCATTTCAATGCTGAAATGCTCAATTTCCGAAGGTCACTGAACATGGGCAAGTGAGGTGTCTACAGACTCGGGGGGGCCTGCTGAGCACGGGGAACCAACTCCCAGCTCGATACGACTTTCCCAGCCTGACCTGCACTTGGGCCAAAAATGAATGGGAGTCTAGGGCAGCCCTAGGAAGGGAGGGGCCTAGGACCACCAAACTTGGGGGACACCTGGGGGGCCCCCTGGGCACTATACACACCAAGTTTGGTCCAATGAGCACTTGTACTTTTTGAGTTATTTCGAGTGAGCAAATTTTTCACATAATGGGAGTCAATGACAGCTACATCATAGGAATAAGCCACACCCACCAAACTCGGTGGGCATGTAGGTACCCTCCCACAGTCTCTCTGTGCCAAGTTTGGTCTCCCTACCACTTATACTTTTTGAGTTATTTCGAGTGAGCAAATCCATTTTCTGGTTTTCATCCTATATCCCTAACCCCTAACCCTAACCCCTGTCAGCACAAATCAGCAGGGCAACACAGGGATTTGAACCCCGTCCCACAAGTGGGAGTACCAATACCATTGCCTTTTGCCTTTTTTAATGCTATATGACAAGGTAAAGCAAAACTTGCATTAAGAACAGCATGCTAATTTGTGTATGTTAACTGATGTTAACAGCCATTTATCTTCAATTTCAAATATACTTCGGTGGAAGTTAAATAAATGCCGTCTTAATGCAAGAAAACGAAACCTCTAAAAATAAACTATTTACAAAATGTTGTACAAGAAAATAAATAAAAAATCACAAAGACACTTACCTCAAATAATAATACTTACCAAACATAATTTCAGTGTAAAACATAACAACTAAGTCATCACCCTACTTACCACATACCCGAAAAGGAAGAAAAACCCAAGATTTGGGGTATTTTTTTTGGTTCCAAGATGGTTTTGTTTTTTTGTTTTTTGGTTCCTGGGAACAGAATTTTTTTTTTAACTATTTACAAAATGTTGTACAAGAAAACACATAAAAAAACCAAAGACACTTACCTTAAATAATAATACTTACCAAACATAATTTCAGTGTAAAACAAAAAAACTAAGTCATCACCCTACTTACCATATACCCGAAAAAGAAGAAAAACGCAAGAGTTGGTGTAATTTTTTTGGTTCCAAGATGGTTTTGTTTTTCTGTTTTTTTTTTTGGTTCCTGGGAACAGGATTTTTTTTAAAGTATTAACAAAATCTTGTACACATAACTATTTACCTTGGAATTACATCCTTACCTCACTCGTTTAGATACTCTCTTCGTTTCTTTCTGAAGGCAAAGAATGTCCGGATCCTCATCTGGTTCTCCTCACACCACTTGAGATACGCATTGTATGCATCTCGGTGACCAATGGATTTGTCCACATTGAGGTAATCCAGTTCCATGGCTGACCACTTCAGCCTAACGTTGCCAGGGAGAACTCGTGTGGAAGACCACCCCGACTCCTCCACCTACTCTGACTCCACCTCCGGCACCTCTGGCACCTGTTCTTTCTCATGGGGTGGGGGCTTTTTTCCTATGTCCATAGGAACTGGATTTCTAGGCATGTTTGGACGTACCTGGATGGAATGATGGATTTTCGAGAGCCGAAATGCTGTGACCTTCTCCAACAGGTCTCTACCGAGGATGAGTTTTTGCTGGAGACATGCCTGGCTCAAGGGCATCGTCTCAGAGAGAGTCCGCAAAACATCGTAATCGATGTAATCCCCGTTCATACGTAATGCCACGCAGCTGACGAATGTCAGCTGCTGAAGGCGATCCTCTCCTTCAAGATGGGGCATCCTACGTAGAACTTGTGGCAGCCACGGCATTCCATAGACCCGGTACTTCTCTAAATACCTACCGAAACAGAGCCGCTGGCGCTCAATTTCTGTAGCTATTTCGGCCGTGAGGCTGGCCATCCTTGCCTCCTCCGGTGGATCTGTTCCATCTGGGTGAACAACTTGGAAGCAGTTGGGCACCAACCTGACGCAGTATCTAGTGGTGGCATCCTTGAGACGCATCAAGGGAAAGAACTTGATATTAAGCTCCGCCAAACCCACCAGCAGGCATGCGGCCACGTCCTTACCAGCACCCTGAACGATGTCTTTCCCTCTGGAGAAGACGTGAGGGAAAGTGAAGCGCTGGACCGTTGCAAGTTGCTGCGCCAGGGTCTGTGCAGTGATGCTACCCGTCAACTTGCATCCCAGTGGCAGCGTCTTTCCCTGGAGAACATAGAGGGGGAGTGAAGAGGTGTCGTAAAGGTCTCCAATGATGACCCTCAGCATGGACGCTCCCAGTACCGAGGGTGCTGCTTCCAGGGTGTCAGTCAATGGAAACAGGCGCCGCACTCGGAACTGGAGCTGGGTGTTTGGTGTCCAGGTCTTGAGGGGAGGAGGGTTGTCCCCCTCCGCCGCGCTGTTAAAGTCGGCAAGGCCCAGGAATCCCCTTCTGTGGCTCAGGCTCCGTTCCCTCACCGTGCAGGTCCCCAGCGAGGCACTATAATGGGTATCAGAAGGGCTGAGTGGGTGACCATAGGCCAACTCCTCATAACCCAACTCAAGCTGGAAAGCCTGCCAGCTTGGCTTGAAGCCCCCTCTCCCACTGTGCTCAGTCAGGATTTGGGATAGTCCTTCTGCAAAGTAGTCGACTGTCTTCTTGACAACTCTCACCATGCCATCACCGACAAACGGCACCAGCAGAGGATGACTCTCGACGAGAGTTGCAAAGTTGCCAGTGTTGACAAATGTTGCAGCGGACAAGTGCCCTGGGATGGCTCCTGATCGTTCCCGATCCATCCATTTCCCGACGTACTCCAGTCGGGCGCCAAGCTGCGTCCCCATCTTGGTGGCCATGTCCTGGATGTAACTCAGGTACTTGAAGGCCTCGGTCGCCATGGACCCTTTGGTGGAAGGGTGCTGGAGGTCGCACAGGGTAACCATGCCACTGATCGGGTGGAAATACCTGCTGGGGAAACGGACGTGGGGTGACGGGGTGTAAAATTGAACGAATTTTACCTCAAGAAGCCCAGAGAAAATGCCAAAGATCCTTCTGTCAAGGGACACCGGCTTCCCCTTCAAAAGCGTCTGGGAATTCACAATGTCATGCATCCCCAAGCAGGTCCACATTTTACATGAATCCCTGGAAAGCAACGTCTGCAGTCCGTACCGGGACCACAGAAGTTGAACGGAGGGGTCTTTTGCCTCAACAGTTAGGGCAATGTGTAGGGACATTGCGCTGATCCGTTTTGTATCCACCCACGGCCTCAGATGGATGGTCCCATCCAACTTCTGGCCAAACCGGGTAATGGATGGAACCAAAACAATCGACACATGTGAGGCATTGACCCGGTCCACTGCCTTCTGGAGCACTTCGAATAAGAAGACCTGGTCCTGCTCCAAGACTTCAAACTTTGATGTCAATTTAAGGTTCTGCTTTGAGAAGGTGGGCCTCTTGAGCTCTTGCGGCGGGAGGAGCTGGAGCTGCTCCTGGAAGGCGAGAACAACATCCTGCAATGCAGTGATTGCAATCTGTCTGTAGCTCTTTTTGTCCAGGAGCATCTCATTCGGCTTTTTTGGGTCTTTCGGTAGAGCCGTCAGGTTCAAAAAATAGCCGCCGTCCACCAGCGCAATCACCACTCCCTGCATGTTCTGCATTGCCGTAAGGGCTTTTGGAGGCAGGTTCTGCAGGTCTACATGCTTCTTCAAGTAGACGAAGAAATCAGACATCTTGGTGGGCGTTGGAGGGAAGAATAAGAAATGCACTCCCCTGGTCAGTGCTGAAAGCTCAGAGAGCTCCATGACGATCCCGTCAATGTCATGGGAGAAAATGAGGTTCTCCCAGGGGTTCTCGATGACCGATGGGTGCAGATGCACTCTCACCGAAGTTGAATGGAGGAACTCCTCCAGCGTCTCATACTCACCAAAGGGCCGGGTAATGTTGTCGGTGTTCTCATGTCCAACAGCAAGGAAGTCTTCAGTCTCCTGAAAGTTTGCCTTTAAAATGCAGGTTTAGAACATTTTCAAGGAAAGAAACAATAAGCATTAGCATTAGCATTTCATTATAACCCACCAAATCAAGTTAGGTTCAGGCTATATTCAAGAAAAAAAAATTAGCATTACCATTAGCATTAGCATTAAGATTAACATTAGCATTAGCATTAGCATTTGGGTAAGCATTAGCATTAAGATTAGCATTAGCACTAGCATTAGCATTAGCACTAGCATTAGCATTAGCATGTCATTATAACCCACCAACTCAAGTTAGGTTCAGGACATATTCAAGAAAAACATTGGCATTAGCATTAGAATTGTCACTAGCATTAGCATGTCATTATTGTGTAAAAAGCAATGTATAACTTACCATTTTGAAGACACAAGGCTCACAGAGAGCCCCTTGACTGGTTTCCTCCTTTTATACTCACCGTTTTAGGAGAGAAAAAAGGCATTTGTTATTACAATATAACAAACCCACAACAAATATGATGCTTTTTAAAAAACCTATTTTAGACCATTAATTAAAAATAAGAAAAATGTATTTTCAACACATTTGTATTAGATAGACTCTTCTTTAATTTATAGTGTGAAAAAAAATTTTTTTTTTAAACATTATTTAGTGTTATGGTTAGGATTATGGTTGGGGTTAGTATAAGGGGCTGAGTGCCATTTTGGAAATCAATATTCATCACCCTTAACAGTGATTCATAGCTTCGAAACTTTGGCTACCCCCCCATTTTCGGGCACCCTGAATCTATCAATACTAATTAATAAGGGGTGGTAACTTCCGGTCCGGAGTTATTAGCCAATCACGTTAAAACGCCTATAACTCCAGAATGGAAGATCGTAGAGACATGGAGCTTAGTCAGGCGTGTTCAAAAGGGTCGAATTATGTCAGACAGAAGTCACTTCCGAGTCTCTAAGACCTTTCTTTCGGGAGTTATAGCAATTCAATATGCTTGTCACTGATTGGCCCATAACTCCGGAAGTGAATAAGTGAATGTCAAAAATCATGTCTCAAAAATGGGTACCAATCGACTCCAAATGGCCTGAAACGTGCTCCTAACAACTTTCCCCATGGTCATTTTTGGCTGTGGGACTAAGAAAAAATGAAAATCGCCTCCCATTCATGAAATGCTCAATTTCCGAAGGTCACTAAACATGGGCAAGTGAGGTGTCTACAGACTCGGGGGGACCTGCTGAGCACGGGGAACCAATAGCTCGATACGACCTTCCCAGCCTGACCTGCACTTGGCCTGAAAATTAATGGGAGTCTACGGCAGCCGTAGGAAGGGAGGGGCCTAGGACCACCAAACTTGGGGGACACCTGGGGGGCCCCCTGGGCACTATACACACCAAGTTTGGTCCAATGAGCACTTGTACTTTTCGAGTTATTTCGAGTGAGCAAATTTTTCACATAGTGGGAGTCAATGACAGCTACGTCATAGGAATAAGCCACACCCACCAAACTCGGTGGGCATGTAGGTCGCCTCCCACAGTCTCTCTGTGCCAAGTTTGGTCTCCCTACCACTTATACTTTTTGAGTTATTTCGAGTGAGCAAATCCATTTTCTGGTTTTCATCCTATATCCCTAACCCCTAACCCCCTAACCCTAACCCTACCCTAACCCTAACCCTAACCCCACTCAGCTCTTATCCTAACCCTAACCCTAACCCACCCTAACCCCCTAACCCTAACCCTAACCCTCGCGAAAATAGCACTCCATTCATTTCAATGCGGAAACAGTTTTTGATGATTATCTCCGTAACGAAAGGTCGTAGAGACTTGGAAGTGACTTCTGTCAGACATAATCTGACCCTTGTGAACACGCCTGACTTGTCCCCGTGTCTCTACGACCCTCCGTTCCGGAGATATTACCAATTTTTTTTCTGGCGTTGCCCCGCCCCCGAACGTCGTATGGCGATGTTAAACATTTTTTTTCACACTATAAGTTAAAGAATAGTTTATTTAATACAAATGTGTTAAAAAAGAAAATTTCATCCAATTTATTAATGGTCTAAAATAGGGTGTCTAAAAGTCATTACATGCGTCTCTTTGTAATGATAAGTGCATTTTGTCGTCTAAAAAGGCAGAGTATAAAAGGAGGCGCCCAGTCAAGGGACTGTCAGTGTGCTTTCGTCTCTGTACTTAAACATCATTCTGAAATAGTTATTTCATCAGCAGATCCCTAACCCTTGACTTCCTCGAGCCTTCTTTGGTAGACAGCGTTACTGTCCACTGTGACTGCAACATTAAGGCACAGGACAGCAGAACACACCTCCTGTGGGGGAGGAGCGGCCTGCAGGAACTCGTGGGCCACAACAGCAGCCTCTTCAGCGTGCTGGTCATGCATGAGGCTGTTAATGCTCAGACGCCCCTTGACGGCAGGAACCTGGGCCTGACCAGGGAATTATTTGATCTCTGCAAGGCTCCAGTGACCTTCCTGCAATTGTACAGCACTTCCCCCCACGTCCGCTATACTCAGAAGTACTTCCACCCGGTGAGCGGCGTTGTCACCCTCCTTGGCATCCAGTACCCAAAGACCATGCAGGCCATGAGCAACGAGGCCTGGGAATACATCTGCCGGGTGGATGACTTAAGGAAGAAGATGGTGGGCCAGCTGGGTGCCCGGCTGGAATATGTGGCCAGGCTGGAGAGACCGGACACAATGGCATTTTCAGCGAAGGCACTGATAAATGAGGAGGCCCTGCTGGAGCTTGTCGCCAGGAGGCCCATGCTGCTTCCCTTCCAGGGCACGGCTCTCATCCACTATGCTCAGAGGACCCTGCAACATATTTACACTGTCCTCAAAGACATCTGTGAACGCCATGAGCATAAAGTAGGGTTTGAGCCGGCCTGGAAGGCTTACCAAATGGAGCTGGCATTTGAGGAGATGGTCTCTGGGCACCCGGGATCCCACCAGAACCGTCACTACAGCGCCTCCCTGGGCACCTGCAGCTGCAGTGAGAGGAGCTTGACTCATGTCAGGGGGGTGTTGGGCCTGGCACCCTGCAACGCGGCGGCAGAGGGCGACAGCCCGCCACCTCTACGGGTGTGGACGGGCAACACCCAGCTCCACTGGCGGGTGCGCCGGCTGTTTCCGCTGGCGGAGGCAGTCGGAGCGGAGCCCTCGGTCCTGGGAGTGGTGATGGTCAGGGTGATCCTGGGGGACCTGTTTGACACCAGCTCCCTCCCCATGTACATCCTGACAGGGGAGAAGTTACCAGAGGGCACACGCCTCGTTGGGGCTGTTACTCAGGAGGTGCTTGTCAAACAGCTGCTGGACAGCTACAATTTCAGCTTCCCACACACCTTCAACAGGGGGAAGCAGCTCGCGCTGGATGCGGGACAGGATGTGGCTGCCTGCCTCCTGTTGGGGTTAAGGGAGCTGAAGTTGACTTACTTCCCACTCCTCAGGATGAAGGACAAGACCACTCGGTACTGCGTGAGGAGAGTGGTGAACCACTACGTGGCAGTGCATCCACAATCCACCAGTCCCCCCCAAGACGCCGTCATCGCGACGCTTTGCTCTGAAATCTGTACAGAGATGGAGCGCTTGCGGCTGACCTACGGCAGGAACCTCGAGCCCTACCGAGAACACGGGATGCCATGGCTGGGGACAATCCTGAAGAGGCTGCCCCCCCTGCAAGGCACGGCAAAACTAACGCAGCTTGTTTTCCTGTCGGCCATCGGCCTCAGGATGAACAACATCTTTGTGGACTTCAACATCTGGAAGGACCTGGCTCAGAGCGCGCCTCTGAGCCAGGCTGAGTTGCAGCGCAAGATAATTCTCTCCCGGGACCTGCTGGAAGGGGTGACTGCACTGAGGGTGTACAAGCTGTACAAAGACGTGCCCTACAGGCTGTGGAAGCCTCGTGCAGCCCCGGGCCCGGCCCTCAAGAGCTTGCCACCAAAAGACACAGAAGACGTCCACTCGGATGATGTCCCGCAGGTGCAGGAGGAGGAGGAGGTGCCTGGTTTGAAATCAAAAAGCCAGATCCTGCCAGGAAGCGTGAGGCTGCGCTGGCAGGACTGGGAAATGGAGCTGGTCTCAAAAAATCCTGGTATGACCCATAGGGAGGCCTACCAAGCCTACGTCAGGGCTTGCCAGGAGACGGGCAGATTGATCAGGACTCTGGAGGCGTTTTCCAAGAAGAGGAGGCAGTTGCTGAGAGTTCCCTTGTAAATTGTTGCCCTTGTTCTACAAAAAAACAAAAAAATCCTGTTCCCAGGAGCCAAAAAAAAATAAATAAATAAATCCTACGTTATAGGACCAAATAAAAGGGTTAGGGTCCTCTAAGAAGAGGCATCCTCGGAAGGGTTAGGGTTAAGTCCATAGGTTAGGTCCAATTAGGTCCATTTTTTTTCTTTTTCACACCCACACACACACACACTAACAAACCCACTTACATACATAAAACACACACAATGCATCCACAACATTTATACACATTTATTGGTACATTCTCAAACACACATACATAAAGGCACACACTGCATGCATGACACTTACACACGTTTCTTTCCACATATTCCCTCACATGGACTCTGCCTTGTCGTGGCGTGGGGGCTTAAGTGCCATTGTGGTCCTGTGGACACTGGGGATGGGGTCTGGCCAGCTGGTCTACTACTGCCGTACAAAACAGTAGTAGACCAGCTGGCTAGACCCAATCCCCAGAGTCCACAGGACCACTAGGGCACGACTAAAGAGTCCAAATTGTTGCACAATCACATGTGTGGGTTTCACACACTCACAGTCTCCCAAATACTATGGGAGCCACATCCTGCGATATCTCACCAACGCCTTGGTGGTCCTGTGGAAACTGGGGTTGGGGTCTGGCCAGCTGGTCTACTACTGCCGTACCAAACAGCAGTAGACCAGCTGGCTAGACCCAATCCCCAGAGTCCACAGGACCACTAGGGCACGACCAAAGAGTCCAAATAGTTGCACAATCACATGTGTGGGTTTCCCACACTCACAGTCTCCCAAATACTATGGGAGCCACATCCTGCGATATCTCACCAACGCCTTGGTGGTCCTGTGGAAACTGGGTTTGGGGTCTGGCCAGCTGGTCTACTACTGCCGTACCAAACAGCAGTAGACCAGCTGGCCAGACCCAATCCCCAGAGTCCACAGGACCACTAGGGCACGACCAAAGAGTCCAAATAGTTGCACAATCACATGTGTGGGTTTCCCACACTCACAGTCTCCCAAATACTATGGGAGCCACATCCTGCGATATCTCACCAACGCCTTGGTGGTCCTGTGGACACTGGGGATGGGGTCTGGCCAGCTGGTCTACTACTGCCGTACCAAACAGCAGTAGACCAGCTGGCTAGACCCAATCCCCAGAGTCCACAGGACCACTAGGGCACGACCAAAGAGTCCAAATAGTTGCACAATCACATGTGTGGGTTTCACACACTCACAGTCTCCCAAATACTATGGGAGCCACATCCTGCGATATCTCACCAACGCCTTGGTGGTCCTGTGGACACTGGGGATGGGGTCTGGCCAGCTGGTCTACTACTGCCGTACCAAACAGCAGTAGACCAGCTGGCCAGACCCAATCCCCAGAGTCCACAGGACCACTAGGGCACGACCAAAGAGTCCAAATAGTTGCACAATCACATGTGTGGGTTTCCCACACACACAGTCTCCCAAATAGTATGGGAGCCACATCCTGCGATATCTCACCAACGCCTTGGTGGTCCTGTGGACACTGGGGATGGGGTCTGGCCAGCTGGTCTACTACTGCCGTACCAAACAGCAGTAGACCAGCTGGTTAGACCCAGAACCCAGAGTCCACAGGACCACTAGGGCACCACCAAAGAGTCCAAATAGTTGCACAATCATATGTGTGGGTTTCCCACACACAGTCTCCGAAATACAGGCTTGTCGGCCTTTCTTTCCGACGCCATGCCCACTTACTGTATGAAAGTGCCGTCGGACCTTATATGGTTGGACACATGAGGCCCTCAGCTATCCATAGACGTTGGTTTGATGCCTCTGGCACATTCCTACCAAAAGATATGAACTTCACATCTTTCCACAAAACCTAACCCAAAAAATAATTCCACCAAGTGCATTCCCATGCATGTCAGAGTCCTGTGTGTGTGTATGTGAGTGCGAGTGAGGCATCTTTTCAAGTGAGGATCTTGGTGGAGAACTTGGGCAGCCTACACAGGTGGAGCTCATCACCTCATCAGGGTGCTGGGAATAAAGGAGCGGCAGAGCCTTCACTCAGTGCTGGGTGATTAACCTTCACAGGTAGTCTCTCTGACCCTCTGTTGTAGCTTTCCTGTTAAAAGTTAATGACTATAATCACTGTTTAGGGTACTGAATCACAACTTTTTGGACAAAAGAACTTAGAAACTTTCCACCAAATGAGGTCCCATGTATTTCCTATGGGAAATACATTTTGTCAAAAGCATTTTTTTTTCAAAAAAAATCATGTCTCTAAAATGGGTACCACTCAACTCCAAATGACCTGAAACGTGCTCCAAACAACATTCCCCAGGGTCCCTTTTGGCTGTGGGACTTAGTAAAAAATCGCCTCTCATTCATTTCAATGCTGAAATGCTCAATTTCCGAAGGTCACTGAACATGGGCAAGTGAGGTGTCTACAGACTCGGGGGGGCCTGCTGAGCACGGGGAACCAACTCCCAGCTCGATACGACTTTCCCAGCCTGACCTGCACTTGGGCCAAAAATGAATGGGAGTCTAGGGCAGCCCTAGGAAGGGAGGGGCCTAGGACCACCAAACTTGGGGGACACCTGGGGGGCCCCCTGGGCACTATACACACCAAGTTTGGTCCAATGAGCACTTGTACTTTTTGAGTTATTTCGAGTGAGCAAATTTTTCACATAATGGGAGTCAATGACAGCTACATCATAGGAATAAGCCACACCCACCAAACTCGGTGGGCATGTAGGTACCCTCCCACAGTCTCTCTGTGCCAAGTTTGGTCTCCCTACCACTTATACTTTTTGAGTTATTTCGAGTGAGCAAATCCATTTTCTGGTTTTCATCCTATATCCCTAACCCCTAACCCTAACCCCTGTCAGCACAAATCAGCAGGGCAACACAGGGATTTGAACCCCGTCCCACAAGTGGGAGTACCAATACCATTGCCTTTTGCCTTTTTTAATGCTATATGACAAGGTAAAGCAAAACTTGCATTAAGAACAGCATGCTAATTTGTGTATGTTAACTGATGTTAACAGCCATTTATCTTCAATTTCAAATATACTTCGGTGGAAGTTAAATAAATGCCGTCTTAATGCAAGAAAACGAAACCTCTAAAAATAAACTATTTACAAAATGTTGTACAAGAAAATAAATAAAAAATCACAAAGACACTTACCTCAAATAATAATACTTACCAAACATAATTTCAGTGTAAAACATAACAACTAAGTCATCACCCTACTTACCACATACCCGAAAAGGAAGAAAAACCCAAGATTTGGGGTATTTTTTTTGGTTCCAAGATGGTTTTGTTTTTTTGTTTTTTGGTTCCTGGGAACAGAATTTTTTTTTTAACTATTTACAAAATGTTGTACAAGAAAACACATAAAAAAACCAAAGACACTTACCTTAAATAATAATACTTACCAAACATAATTTCAGTGTAAAACAAAAAAACTAAGTCATCACCCTACTTACCATATACCCGAAAAAGAAGAAAAACGCAAGAGTTGGTGTAATTTTTTTGGTTCCAAGATGGTTTTGTTTTTCTGTTTTTTTTTTTGGTTCCTGGGAACAGGATTTTTTTTAAAGTATTAACAAAATCTTGTACACATAACTATTTACCTTGGAATTACATCCTTACCTCCCTCGTTTAGATACTCTCTTCGTTTCTTTCTGAAGGCAAAGAATGTCCGGATCCTCATCTGGTTCTCCTCACACCACTTGAGATACGCATTGTATGCATCTCGGTGACCAATGGATTTGTCCACATTGAGGTAATCCAGTTCCATGGCTGACCACTTCAGCCTAACGTTGCCAGGGAGAACTCGTGTGGAAGACCACCCCGACTCCTCCACCTCCTCTGACTCCACCTCCGGCACCTCTGGCACCTGTTCTTTCTCATGGGGTGGGGGCTTTTTTCCTATGTCCATAGGAACTGGATTTCTAGGCATGTTTGGACGTACCTGGATGGAATGATGGATTTTCGAGAGCCGAAATGCTGTGACCTTCTCCAACAGGTCTCTACCGAGGATGAGTTTTTGCTGGAGACATGCCTGGCTCAAGGGCATCGTCTCAGAGAGAGTCCGCAAAACATCGTAATCGATGTAATCCCCGTTCATACGTAATGCCACGCAGCTGACGAATGTCAGCTGCTGAAGGCGATCCTCTCCTTCAAGATGGGGCATCCTACGTAGAACTTGTGGCAGCCACGGCATTCCATAGACCCGGTACTTCTCTAAATACCTACCGAAACAGAGCCGCTGGCGCTCAATTTCTGTAGCTATTTCGGCCGTGAGGCTGGCCATCCTTGCCTCCTCCGGTGGATCTGTTCCATCTGGGTGAACAACTTGGAAGCAGTTGGGCACCAACCTGACGCAGTATCTAGTGGTGGCATCCTTGAGACGCATCAAGGGAAAGAACTTGATATTAAGCTCCGCCAAACCCACCAGCAGGCATGCGGCCACGTCCTTACCAGCACCCTGAACGATGTCTTTCCCTCTGGAGAAGACGTGAGGGAAAGTGAAGCGCTGGACCGTTGCAAGTTGCTGCGCCAGGGTCTGTGCAGTGATGCTACCCGTCAACTTGCATCCCAGTGGCAGCGTCTTTCCCTGGAGAACATAGAGGGGGAGTGAAGAGGTGTCGTAAAGGTCTCCAATGATGACCCTCAGCATGGACGCTCCCAGTACCGAGGGTGCTGCTTCCAGGGTGTCAGTCAATGGAAACAGGCGCCGCACTCGGAACTGGAGCTGGGTGTTTGGTGTCCAGGTCTTGAGGGGAGGAGGGTTGTCCCCCTCCGCCGCGCTGTTAAAGTCGGCAAGGCCCAGGAATCCCCTTCTGTGGCTCAGGCTCCGTTCCCTCACCGTGCAGGTCCCCAGCGAGGCACTATAATGGGTATCAGAAGGGCTGAGTGGGTGACCATAGGCCAACTCCTCATAACCCAACTCAAGCTGGAAAGCCTGCCAGCTTGGCTTGAAGCCCCCTCTCCCACTGTGCTCAGTCAGGATTTGGGATAGTCCTTCTGCAAAGTAGTCGACTGTCTTCTTGACAACTCTCACCATGCCATCACCGACAAACGGCACCAGCAGAGGATGACTCTCGACGAGAGTTGCAAAGTTGCCAGTGTTGACAAATGTTGCAGCGGACAAGTGCCCTGGGATGGCTCCTGATCGTTCCCGATCCATCCATTTCCCGACGTACTCCAGTCGGGCGCCAAGCTGCGTCCCCATCTTGGTGGCCATGTCCTGGATGTAACTCAGGTACTTGAAGGCCTCGGTCGCCATGGACCCTTTGGTGGAAGGGTGCTGGAGGTCGCACAGGGTAACCATGCCACTGATCGGGTGGAAATACCTGCTGGGGAAACGGACGTGGGGTGACGGGGTGTAAAATTGAACGAATTTTACCTCAAGAAGCCCAGAGAAAATGCCAAAGATCCTTCTGTCAAGGGACACCGGCTTCCCCTTCAAAAGCGTCTGGGAATTCACAATGTCATGCATCCCCAAGCAGGTCCACATTTTACATGAATCCCTGGAAAGCAACGTCTGCAGTCCGTACCGGGACCACAGAAGTTGAACGGAGGGGTCTTTTGCCTCAACAGTTAGGGCAATGTGTAGGGACATTGCGCTGATCCGTTTTGTATCCACCCACGGCCTCAGATGGATGGTCCCATCCAACTTCTGGCCAAACCGGGTAATGGATGGAACCAAAACAATCGACACATGTGAGGCATTGACCCGGTCCACTGCCTTCTGGAGCACTTCGAATAAGAAGACCTGGTCCTGCTCCAAGACTTCAAACTTTGATGTCAATTTAAGGTTCTGCTTTGAGAAGGTGGGCCTCTTGAGCTCTTGCGGCGGGAGGAGCTGGAGCTGCTCCTGGAAGGCGAGAACAACATCCTGCAATGCAGTGATTGCAATCTGTCTGTAGCTCTTTTTGTCCAGGAGCATCTCATTCGGCTTTTTTGGGTCTTTCGGTAGAGCCGTCAGGTTCAAAAAATAGCCGCCGTCCACCAGCGCAATCACCACTCCCTGCATGTTCTGCATTGCCGTAAGGGCTTTTGGAGGCAGGTTCTGCAGGTCTACATGCTTCTTCAAGTAGACGAAGAAATCAGACATCTTGGTGGGCGTTGGAGGGAAGAATAAGAAATGCACTCCCCTGGTCAGTGCTGAAAGCTCAGAGAGCTCCATGACGATCCCGTCAATGTCATGGGAGAAAATGAGGTTCTCCCAGGGGTTCTCGATGACCGATGGGTGCAGATGCACTCTCACCGAAGTTGAATGGAGGAACTCCTCCAGCGTCTCATACTCACCAAAGGGCCGGGTAATGTTGTCGGTGTTCTCATGTCCAACAGCAAGGAAGTCTTCAGTCTCCTGAAAGTTTGCCTTTAAAATGCAGGTTTAGAACATTTTCAAGGAAAGAAACAATAAGCATTAGCATTAGCATTTCATTATAACCCACCAAATCAAGTTAGGTTCAGGCTATATTCAAGAAAAAAAAATTAGCATTACCATTAGCATTAGCATTAAGATTAACATTAGCATTAGCATTAGCATTTGGGTAAGCATTAGCATTAAGATTAGCATTAGCACTAGCATTAGCATTAGCACTAGCATTAGCATTAGCATGTCATTATAACCCACCAACTCAAGTTAGGTTCAGGACATATTCAAGAAAAACATTGGCATTAGCATTAGAATTGTCACTAGCATTAGCATGTCATTATTGTGTAAAAAGCAATGTATAACTTACCATTTTGAAGACACAAGGCTCACAGAGAGCCCCTTGACTGGTTTCCTCCTTTTATACTCACCGTTTTAGGAGAGAAAAAAGGCATTTGTTATTACAATATAACAAACCCACAACAAATATGATGCTTTTTAAAAAACCTATTTTAGACCATTAATTAAAAATAAGAAAAATGTATTTTCAACACATTTGTATTAGATAGACTCTTCTTTAATTTATAGTGTGAAAAAAAATTTTTTTTTTAAACATTATTTAGTGTTATGGTTAGGATTATGGTTGGGGTTAGTATAAGGGGCTGAGTGCCATTTTGGAAATCAATATTCATCACCCTTAACAGTGATTCATAGCTTCGAAACTTTGGCTACCCCCCCATTTTCGGGCACCCTGAATCTATCAATACTAATTAATAAGGGGTGGTAACTTCCGGTCCGGAGTTATTAGCCAATCACGTTAAAACGCCTATAACTCCAGAATGGAAGATCGTAGAGACATGGAGCTTAGTCAGGCGTGTTCAAAAGGGTCGAATTATGTCAGACAGAAGTCACTTCCGAGTCTCTAAGACCTTTCTTTCGGGAGTTATAGCAATTCAATATGCTTGTCACTGATTGGCCCATAACTCCGGAAGTGAATAAGTGAATGTCAAAAATCATGTCTCAAAAATGGGTACCAATCGACTCCAAATGGCCTGAAACGTGCTCCTAACAACTTTCCCCATGGTCATTTTTGGCTGTGGGACTAAGAAAAAATGAAAATCGCCTCCCATTCATGAAATGCTCAATTTCCGAAGGTCACTAAACATGGGCAAGTGAGGTGTCTACAGACTCGGGGGGACCTGCTGAGCACGGGGAACCAATAGCTCGATACGACCTTCCCAGCCTGACCTGCACTTGGCCTGAAAATTAATGGGAGTCTACGGCAGCCGTAGGAAGGGAGGGGCCTAGGACCACCAAACTTGGGGGACACCTGGGGGGCCCCCTGGGCACTATACACACCAAGTTTGGTCCAATGAGCACTTGTACTTTTCGAGTTATTTCGAGTGAGCAAATTTTTCACATAATGGGAGTCAATGACAGCTACGTCATAGGAATAAGCCACACCCACCAAACTCGGTGGGCATGTAGGTCGCCTCCCACAGTCTCTCTGTGCCAAGTTTGGTCTCCCTACCACTTATACTTTTTGAGTTATTTCGAGTGAGCAAATCCATTTTCTGGTTTTCATCCTATATCCCTAACCCCTAACCCCCTAACCCTAACCCTACCCTAACCCTAACCCTAACCCCACTCAGCTCTTATCCTAACCCTAACCCTAACCCACCCTAACCCCCTAACCCCAACCCTAACCCTCGCGAAAATAGCACTCCATTCATTTCAATGCGGAAACAGTTTTTGATGATTATCTCCGTAACGAAAGGTCGTAGAGACTTGGAAGTGACTTCTGTCAGACATAATCTGACCCTTGTGAACACGCCTGACTTGTCCCCGTGTCTCTACGACCCTCCGTTCCGGAGATATTACCAATTTTTTTTCTGGCGTTGCCCCGCCCCCGAACGTCGTATGGCGATGTTAAACATTTTTTTTCACACTATAAGTTAAAGAATAGTTTATTTAATACAAATGTGTTAAAAAAGAAAATTTCATCCAATTTATTAATGGTCTAAAATAGGGTGTCTAAAAGTCATTACATGCGTCTCTTTGTAATGATAAGTGCATTTTGTCGTCTAAAAAGGCAGAGTATAAAAGGAGGCGCCCAGTCAAGGGACTGTCAGTGTGCTTTCGTCTCTGTACTTAAACATCATTCTGAAATAGTTATTTCATCAGCAGATCCCTAACCCTTGACTTCCTCGAGCCTTCTTTGGTAGACAGCGTTACTGTCCACTGTGACTGCAACATTAAGGCACAGGACAGCAGAACACACCTCCTGTGGGGGAGGAGCGGCCTGCAGGAACTCGTGGGCCACAACAGCAGCCTCTTCAGCGTGCTGGTCATGCATGAGGCTGTTAATGCTCAGACGCCCCTTGACGGCAGGAACCTGGGCCTGACCAGGGAATTATTTGATCTCTGCAAGGCTCCAGTGACCTTCCTGCAATTGTACAGCACTTCCCCCCACGTCCGCTATACTCAGAAGTACTTCCACCCGGTGAGCGGCGTTGTCACCCTCCTTGGCATCCAGTACCCAAAGACCATGCAGGCCATGAGCAACGAGGCCTGGGAATACATCTGCCGGGTGGATGACTTAAGGAAGAAGATGGTGGGCCAGCTGGGTGCCCGGCTGGAATATGTGGCCAGGCTGGAGAGACCGGACACAATGGCATTTTCAGCGAAGGCACTGATAAATGAGGAGGCCCTGCTGGAGCTTGTCGCCAGGAGGCCCATGCTGCTTCCCTTCCAGGGCACGGCTCTCATCCACTATGCTCAGAGGACCCTGCAACATATTTACACTGTCCTCAAAGACATCTGTGAACGCCATGAGCATAAAGTAGGGTTTGAGCCGGCCTGGAAGGCTTACCAAATGGAGCTGGCATTTGAGGAGATGGTCTCTGGGCACCCGGGATCCCACCAGAACCGTCACTACAGCGCCTCCCTGGGCACCTGCAGCTGCAGTGAGAGGAGCTTGACTCATGTCAGGGGGGTGTTGGGCCTGGCACCCTGCAACGCGGCGGCAGAGGGCGACAGCCCGCCACCTCTACGGGTGTGGACGGGCAACACCCAGCTCCACTGGCGGGTGCGCCGGCTGTTTCCGCTGGCGGAGGCAGTCGGAGCGGAGCCCTCGGTCCTGGGAGTGGTGATGGTCAGGGTGATCCTGGGGGACCTGTTTGACACCAGCTCCCTCCCCATGTACATCCTGACAGGGGAGAAGTTACCAGAGGGCACACGCCTCGTTGGGGCTGTTACTCAGGAGGTGCTTGTCAAACAGCTGCTGGACAGCTACAATTTCAGCTTCCCACACACCTTCAACAGGGGGAAGCAGCTCGCGCTGGATGCGGGACAGGATGTGGCTGCCTGCCTCCTGTTGGGGTTAAGGGAGCTGAAGTTGACTTACTTCCCACTCCTCAGGATGAAGGACAAGACCACTCGGTACTGCGTGAGGAGAGTGGTGAACCACTACGTGGCAGTGCATCCACAATCCACCAGTCCCCCCCAAGACGCCGTCATCGCGACGCTTTGCTCTGAAATCTGTACAGAGATGGAGCGCTTGCGGCTGACCTACGGCAGGAACCTCGAGCCCTACCGAGAACACGGGATGCCATGGCTGGGGACAATCCTGAAGAGGCTGCCCCCCCTGCAAGGCACGGCAAAACTAACGCAGCTTGTTTTCCTGTCGGCCATCGGCCTCAGGATGAACAACATCTTTGTGGACTTCAACATCTGGAAGGACCTGGCTCAGAGCGCGCCTCTGAGCCAGGCTGAGTTGCAGCGCAAGATAATTCTCTCCCGGGACCTGCTGGAAGGGGTGACTGCACTGAGGGTGTACAAGCTGTACAAAGACGTGCCCTACAGGCTGTGGAAGCCTCGTGCAGCCCCGGGCCCGGCCCTCAAGAGCTTGCCACCAAAAGACACAGAAGACGTCCACTCGGATGATGTCCCGCAGGTGCAGGAGGAGGAGGAGGTGCCTGGTTTGAAATCAAAAAGCCAGATCCTGCCAGGAAGCGTGAGGCTGCGCTGGCAGGACTGGGAAATGGAGCTGGTCTCAAAAAACCCTGGTATGACCCATAGGGAGGCCTACCAAGCCTACGTCAGGGCTTGCCAGGAGACGGGCAGATTGATCAGGACTCTGGAGGCGTTTTCCAAGAAGAGGAGGCAGTTGCTGAGAGTTCCCTTGTAAATTGTTGCCCTTGTTCTACAAAAAAACAAAAAAATCCTGTTCCCAGGAGCCAAAAAAAAATAAATAAATAAATCCTACGTTATAGGACCAAATAAAAGGGTTAGGGTCCTCTAAGAAGAGGCATCCTCGGAAGGGTTAGGGTTAAGTCCATAGGTTAGGTCCAATTAGGTCCATTTTTTTTCTTTTTCACACCCACACACACACACACTAACAAACCCACTTACATACATAAAACACACACAATGCATCCACAACATTTATACACATTTATTGGTACATTCTCAAACACACATACATAAAGGCACACACTGCATGCATGACACTTACACACGTTTCTTTCCACATATTCCCTCACATGGACTCTGCCTTGTCGTGGCGTGGGGGCTTAAGTGCCATTGTGGTCCTGTGGACACTGGGGATGGGGTCTGGCCAGCTGGTCTACTACTGCCGTACAAAACAGTAGTAGACCAGCTGGCTAGACCCAATCCCCAGAGTCCACAGGACCACTAGGGCACGACTAAAGAGTCCAAATTGTTGCACAATCACATGTGTGGGTTTCACACACTCACAGTCTCCCAAATACTATGGGAGCCACATCCTGCGATATCTCACCAACGCCTTGGTGGTCCTGTGGAAACTGGGGTTGGGGTCTGGCCAGCTGGTCTACTACTGCCGTACCAAACAGCAGTAGACCAGCTGGCTAGACCCAATCCCCAGAGTCCACAGGACCACTAGGGCACGACCAAAGAGTCCAAATAGTTGCACAATCACATGTGTGGGTTTCCCACACTCACAGTCTCCCAAATACTATGGGAGCCACATCCTGCGATATCTCACCAACGCCTTGGTGGTCCTGTGGAAACTGGGTTTGGGGTCTGGCCAGCTGGTCTACTACTGCCGTACCAAACAGCAGTAGACCAGCTGGCCAGACCCAATCCCCAGAGTCCACAGGACCACTAGGGCACGACCAAAGAGTCCAAATAGTTGCACAATCACATGTGTGGGTTTCCCACACTCACAGTCTCCCAAATACTATGGGAGCCACATCCTGCGATATCTCACCAACGCCTTGGTGGTCCTGTGGAAACTGGGGTTGGGGTCTGGCCAGCTGGTCTACTACTGCCGTACCAAACAGCAGTAGACCAGCTGGCTAGACCCAATCCCCAGAGTCCACAGGACCACTAGGGCACGACTAAAGAGTCCAAATTGTTGCACAATCACATGTGTGGGTTTCACACACTCACAGTCTCCCAAATACTATGGGAGCCACATCCTGCGATATCTCACCAACGCCTTGGTGGTCCTGTGGACACTGGGGATGGGGTCTGGCCAGCTGGTCTACTACTGCCGTACCAAACAGCAGTAGACCAGCTGGCTAGACCCAATCCCCAGAGTCCACAGGACCACTAGGGCACGACCAAAGAGTCCAAATAGTTGCACAATCACATGTGTGGGTTTCACACACTCACAGTCTCCCAAATACTATGGGAGCCACATCCTGCGATATCTCACCAACGCCTTGGTGGTCCTGTGGACACTGGGGATGGGGTCTGGCCAGCTGGTCTACTACTGCCGTACCAAACAGCAGTAGACCAGCTGGCCAGACCCAATCCCCAGAGTCCACAGGACCACTAGGGCACGACCAAAGAGTCCAAATAGTTGCACAATCACATGTGTGGGTTTCCCACACACACAGTCTCCCAAATAGTATGGGAGCCACATCCTGCGATATCTCACCAACGCCTTGGTGGTCCTGTGGACACTGGGGATGGGGTCTGGCCAGCTGGTCTACTACTGCCGTACCAAACAGCAGTAGACCAGCTGGTTAGACCCAGAACCCAGAGTCCACAGGACCACTAGGGCACCACCAAAGAGTCCAAATAGTTGCACAATCATATGTGTGGGTTTCCCACACACAGTCTCCGAAATACAGGCTTGTCGGCCTTTCTTTCCGACGCCATGCCCACTTACTGTATGAAAGTGCCGTCGGACCTTATATGGTTGGACACATGAGGCCCTCAGCTATCCATAGACGTTGGTTTGATGCCTCTGGCACATTCCTACCAAAAGATATGAACTTCACATCTTTCCACAAAACCTAACCCAAAAAATAATTCCACCAAGTGCATTCCCATGCATGTCAGAGTCCTGTGTGTGTGTATGTGAGTGCGAGTGAGGCATCTTTTCAAGTGAGGATCTTGGTGGAGAACTTGGGCAGCCTACACAGGTGGAGCTCATCACCTCATCAGGGTGCTGGGAATAAAGGAGCGGCAGAGCCTTCACTCAGTGCTGGGTGATTAACCTTCACAGGTAGTCTCTCTGACCCTCTGTTGTAGCTTTCCTGTTAAAAGTTAATGACTATAATCACTGTTTAGGGTACTGAATCACAACTTTTTGGACAAAAGAACTTAGAAACTTTCCACCAAATGAGGTCCCATGTATTTCCTATGGGAAATACATTTTGTCAAAAGCATTTTTTTTTCAAAAAAAATCATGTCTCTAAAATGGGTACCACTCAACTCCAAATGACCTGAAACGTGCTCCAAACAACATTCCCCAGGGTCCCTTTTGGCTGTGGGACTTAGTAAAAAATCGCCTCTCATTCATTTCAATGCTGAAATGCTCAATTTCCGAAGGTCACTGAACATGGGCAAGTGAGGTGTCTACAGACTCGGGGGGGCCTGCTGAGCACGGGGAACCAACTCCCAGCTCGATACGACTTTCCCAGCCTGACCTGCACTTGGGCCAAAAATGAATGGGAGTCTAGGGCAGCCCTAGGAAGGGAGGGGCCTAGGACCACCAAACTTGGGGGACACCTGGGGGGCCCCCTGGGCACTATACACACCAAGTTTGGTCCAATGAGCACTTGTACTTTTTGAGTTATTTCGAGTGAGCAAATTTTTCACATAATGGGAGTCAATGACAGCTACATCATAGGAATAAGCCACACCCACCAAACTCGGTGGGCATGTAGGTACCCTCCCACAGTCTCTCTGTGCCAAGTTTGGTCTCCCTACCACTTATACTTTTTGAGTTATTTCGAGTGAGCAAATCCATTTTCTGGTTTTCATCCTATATCCCTAACCCCTAACCCTAACCCCTGTCAGCACAAATCAGCAGGGCAACACAGGGATTTGAACCCCGTCCCACAAGTGGGAGTACCAATACCATTGCCTTTTGCCTTTTTTAATGCTATATGACAAGGTAAAGCAAAACTTGCATTAAGAACAGCATGCTAATTTGTGTATGTTAACTGATGTTAACAGCCATTTATCTTCAATTTCAAATATACTTCGGTGGAAGTTAAATAAATGCCGTCTTAATGCAAGAAAACGAAACCTCTAAAAATAAACTATTTACAAAATGTTGTACAAGAAAATAAATAAAAAATCACAAAGACACTTACCTCAAATAATAATACTTACCAAACATAATTTCAGTGTAAAACATAACAACTAAGTCATCACCCTACTTACCACATACCCGAAAAGGAAGAAAAACCCAAGATTTGGGGTATTTTTTTTGGTTCCAAGATGGTTTTGTTTTTTTGTTTTTTGGTTCCTGGGAACAGAATTTTTTTTTTAACTATTTACAAAATGTTGTACAAGAAAACACATAAAAAAACCAAAGACACTTACCTTAAATAATAATACTTACCAAACATAATTTCAGTGTAAAACAAAAAAACTAAGTCATCACCCTACTTACCATATACCCGAAAAAGAAGAAAAACGCAAGAGTTGGTGTAATTTTTTTGGTTCCAAGATGGTTTTGTTTTTCTGTTTTTTTTTTTGGTTCCTGGGAACAGGATTTTTTTTAAAGTATTAACAAAATCTTGTACACATAACTATTTACCTTGGAATTACATCCTTACCTCACTCGTTTAGATACTCTCTTCGTTTCTTTCTGAAGGCAAAGAATGTCCGGATCCTCATCTGGTTCTCCTCACACCACTTGAGATACGCATTGTATGCATCTCGGTGACCAATGGATTTGTCCACATTGAGGTAATCCAGTTCCATGGCTGACCACTTCAGCCTAACGTTGCCAGGGAGAACTCGTGTGGAAGACCACCCCGACTCCTCCACCTACTCTGACTCCACCTCCGGCACCTCTGGCACCTGTTCTTTCTCATGGGGTGGGGGCTTTTTTCCTATGTCCATAGGAACTGGATTTCTAGGCATGTTTGGACGTACCTGGATGGAATGATGGATTTTCGAGAGCCGAAATGCTGTGACCTTCTCCAACAGGTCTCTACCGAGGATGAGTTTTTGCTGGAGACATGCCTGGCTCAAGGGCATCGTCTCAGAGAGAGTCCGCAAAACATCGTAATCGATGTAATCCCCGTTCATACGTAATGCCACGCAGCTGACGAATGTCAGCTGCTGAAGGCGATCCTCTCCTTCAAGATGGGGCATCCTACGTAGAACTTGTGGCAGCCACGGCATTCCATAGACCCGGTACTTCTCTAAATACCTACCGAAACAGAGCCGCTGGCGCTCAATTTCTGTAGCTATTTCGGCCGTGAGGCTGGCCATCCTTGCCTCCTCCGGTGGATCTGTTCCATCTGGGTGAACAACTTGGAAGCAGTTGGGCACCAACCTGACGCAGTATCTAGTGGTGGCATCCTTGAGACGCATCAAGGGAAAGAACTTGATATTAAGCTCCGCCAAACCCACCAGCAGGCATGCGGCCACGTCCTTACCAGCACCCTGAACGATGTCTTTCCCTCTGGAGAAGACGTGAGGGAAAGTGAAGCGCTGGACCGTTGCAAGTTGCTGCGCCAGGGTCTGTGCAGTGATGCTACCCGTCAACTTGCATCCCAGTGGCAGCGTCTTTCCCTGGAGAACATAGAGGGGGAGTGAAGAGGTGTCGTAAAGGTCTCCAATGATGACCCTCAGCATGGACGCTCCCAGTACCGAGGGTGCTGCTTCCAGGGTGTCAGTCAATGGAAACAGGCGCCGCACTCGGAACTGGAGCTGGGTGTTTGGTGTCCAGGTCTTGAGGGGAGGAGGGTTGTCCCCCTCCGCCGCGCTGTTAAAGTCGGCAAGGCCCAGGAATCCCCTTCTGTGGCTCAGGCTCCGTTCCCTCACCGTGCAGGTCCCCAGCGAGGCACTATAATGGGTATCAGAAGGGCTGAGTGGGTGACCATAGGCCAACTCCTCATAACCCAACTCAAGCTGGAAAGCCTGCCAGCTTGGCTTGAAGCCCCCTCTCCCACTGTGCTCAGTCAGGATTTGGGATAGTCCTTCTGCAAAGTAGTCGACTGTCTTCTTGACAACTCTCACCATGCCATCACCGACAAACGGCACCAGCAGAGGATGACTCTCGACGAGAGTTGCAAAGTTGCCAGTGTTGACAAATGTTGCAGCGGACAAGTGCCCTGGGATGGCTCCTGATCGTTCCCGATCCATCCATTTCCCGACGTACTCCAGTCGGGCGCCAAGCTGCGTCCCCATCTTGGTGGCCATGTCCTGGATGTAACTCAGGTACTTGAAGGCCTCGGTCGCCATGGACCCTTTGGTGGAAGGGTGCTGGAGGTCGCACAGGGTAACCATGCCACTGATCGGGTGGAAATACCTGCTGGGGAAACGGACGTGGGGTGACGGGGTGTAAAATTGAACGAATTTTACCTCAAGAAGCCCAGAGAAAATGCCAAAGATCCTTCTGTCAAGGGACACCGGCTTCCCCTTCAAAAGCGTCTGGGAATTCACAATGTCATGCATCCCCAAGCAGGTCCACATTTTACATGAATCCCTGGAAAGCAACGTCTGCAGTCCGTACCGGGACCACAGAAGTTGAACGGAGGGGTCTTTTGCCTCAACAGTTAGGGCAATGTGTAGGGACATTGCGCTGATCCGTTTTGTATCCACCCACGGCCTCAGATGGATGGTCCCATCCAACTTCTGGCCAAACCGGGTAATGGATGGAACCAAAACAATCGACACATGTGAGGCATTGACCCGGTCCACTGCCTTCTGGAGCACTTCGAATAAGAAGACCTGGTCCTGCTCCAAGACTTCAAACTTTGATGTCAATTTAAGGTTCTGCTTTGAGAAGGTGGGCCTCTTGAGCTCTTGCGGCGGGAGGAGCTGGAGCTGCTCCTGGAAGGCGAGAACAACATCCTGCAATGCAGTGATTGCAATCTGTCTGTAGCTCTTTTTGTCCAGGAGCATCTCATTCGGCTTTTTTGGGTCTTTCGGTAGAGCCGTCAGGTTCAAAAAATAGCCGCCGTCCACCAGCGCAATCACCACTCCCTGCATGTTCTGCATTGCCGTAAGGGCTTTTGGAGGCAGGTTCTGCAGGTCTACATGCTTCTTCAAGTAGACGAAGAAATCAGACATCTTGGTGGGCGTTGGAGGGAAGAATAAGAAATGCACTCCCCTGGTCAGTGCTGAAAGCTCAGAGAGCTCCATGACGATCCCGTCAATGTCATGGGAGAAAATGAGGTTCTCCCAGGGGTTCTCGATGACCGATGGGTGCAGATGCACTCTCACCGAAGTTGAATGGAGGAACTCCTCCAGCGTCTCATACTCACCAAAGGGCCGGGTAATGTTGTCGGTGTTCTCATGTCCAACAGCAAGGAAGTCTTCAGTCTCCTGAAAGTTTGCCTTTAAAATGCAGGTTTAGAACATTTTCAAGGAAAGAAACAATAAGCATTAGCATTAGCATTTCATTATAACCCACCAAATCAAGTTAGGTTCAGGCTATATTCAAGAAAAAAAAATTAGCATTACCATTAGCATTAGCATTAAGATTAACATTAGCATTAGCATTAGCATTTGGGTAAGCATTAGCATTAAGATTAGCATTAGCACTAGCATTAGCATTAGCACTAGCATTAGCATTAGCATGTCATTATAACCCACCAACTCAAGTTAGGTTCAGGACATATTCAAGAAAAACATTGGCATTAGCATTAGAATTGTCACTAGCATTAGCATGTCATTATTGTGTAAAAAGCAATGTATAACTTACCATTTTGAAGACACAAGGCTCACAGAGAGCCCCTTGACTGGTTTCCTCCTTTTATACTCACCGTTTTAGGAGAGAAAAAAGGCATTTGTTATTACAATATAACAAACCCACAACAAATATGATGCTTTTTAAAAAACCTATTTTAGACCATTAATTAAAAATAAGAAAAATGTATTTTCAACACATTTGTATTAGATAGACTCTTCTTTAATTTATAGTGTGAAAAAAAATTTTTTTTTTAAACATTATTTAGTGTTATGGTTAGGATTATGGTTGGGGTTAGTATAAGGGGCTGAGTGCCATTTTGGAAATCAATATTCATCACCCTTAACAGTGATTCATAGCTTCGAAACTTTGGCTACCCCCCCATTTTCGGGCACCCTGAATCTATCAATACTAATTAATAAGGGGTGGTAACTTCCGGTCCGGAGTTATTAGCCAATCACGTTAAAACGCCTATAACTCCAGAATGGAAGATCGTAGAGACATGGAGCTTAGTCAGGCGTGTTCAAAAGGGTCGAATTATGTCAGACAGAAGTCACTTCCGAGTCTCTAAGACCTTTCTTTCGGGAGTTATAGCAATTCAATATGCTTGTCACTGATTGGCCCATAACTCCGGAAGTGAATAAGTGAATGTCAAAAATCATGTCTCAAAAATGGGTACCAATCGACTCCAAATGGCCTGAAACGTGCTCCTAACAACTTTCCCCATGGTCATTTTTGGCTGTGGGACTAAGAAAAAATGAAAATCGCCTCCCATTCATGAAATGCTCAATTTCCGAAGGTCACTAAACATGGGCAAGTGAGGTGTCTACAGACTCGGGGGGACCTGCTGAGCACGGGGAACCAATAGCTCGATACGACCTTCCCAGCCTGACCTGCACTTGGCCTGAAAATTAATGGGAGTCTACGGCAGCCGTAGGAAGGGAGGGGCCTAGGACCACCAAACTTGGGGGACACCTGGGGGGCCCCCTGGGCACTATACACACCAAGTTTGGTCCAATGAGCACTTGTACTTTTCGAGTTATTTCGAGTGAGCAAATTTTTCACATAGTGGGAGTCAATGACAGCTACGTCATAGGAATAAGCCACACCCACCAAACTCGGTGGGCATGTAGGTCGCCTCCCACAGTCTCTCTGTGCCAAGTTTGGTCTCCCTACCACTTATACTTTTTGAGTTATTTCGAGTGAGCAAATCCATTTTCTGGTTTTCATCCTATATCCCTAACCCCTAACCCCCTAACCCTAACCCTACCCTAACCCTAACCCTAACCCCACTCAGCTCTTATCCTAACCCTAACCCTAACCCACCCTAACCCCCTAACCCTAACCCTAACCCTCGCGAAAATAGCACTCCATTCATTTCAATGCGGAAACAGTTTTTGATGATTATCTCCGTAACGAAAGGTCGTAGAGACTTGGAAGTGACTTCTGTCAGACATAATCTGACCCTTGTGAACACGCCTGACTTGTCCCCGTGTCTCTACGACCCTCCGTTCCGGAGATATTACCAATTTTTTTTCTGGCGTTGCCCCGCCCCCGAACGTCGTATGGCGATGTTAAACATTTTTTTTCACACTATAAGTTAAAGAATAGTTTATTTAATACAAATGTGTTAAAAAAGAAAATTTCATCCAATTTATTAATGGTCTAAAATAGGGTGTCTAAAAGTCATTACATGCGTCTCTTTGTAATGATAAGTGCATTTTGTCGTCTAAAAAGGCAGAGTATAAAAGGAGGCGCCCAGTCAAGGGACTGTCAGTGTGCTTTCGTCTCTGTACTTAAACATCATTCTGAAATAGTTATTTCATCAGCAGATCCCTAACCCTTGACTTCCTCGAGCCTTCTTTGGTAGACAGCGTTACTGTCCACTGTGACTGCAACATTAAGGCACAGGACAGCAGAACACACCTCCTGTGGGGGAGGAGCGGCCTGCAGGAACTCGTGGGCCACAACAGCAGCCTCTTCAGCGTGCTGGTCATGCATGAGGCTGTTAATGCTCAGACGCCCCTTGACGGCAGGAACCTGGGCCTGACCAGGGAATTATTTGATCTCTGCAAGGCTCCAGTGACCTTCCTGCAATTGTACAGCACTTCCCCCCACGTCCGCTATACTCAGAAGTACTTCCACCCGGTGAGCGGCGTTGTCACCCTCCTTGGCATCCAGTACCCAAAGACCATGCAGGCCATGAGCAACGAGGCCTGGGAATACATCTGCCGGGTGGATGACTTAAGGAAGAAGATGGTGGGCCAGCTGGGTGCCCGGCTGGAATATGTGGCCAGGCTGGAGAGACCGGACACAATGGCATTTTCAGCGAAGGCACTGATAAATGAGGAGGCCCTGCTGGAGCTTGTCGCCAGGAGGCCCATGCTGCTTCCCTTCCAGGGCACGGCTCTCATCCACTATGCTCAGAGGACCCTGCAACATATTTACACTGTCCTCAAAGACATCTGTGAACGCCATGAGCATAAAGTAGGGTTTGAGCCGGCCTGGAAGGCTTACCAAATGGAGCTGGCATTTGAGGAGATGGTCTCTGGGCACCCGGGATCCCACCAGAACCGTCACTACAGCGCCTCCCTGGGCACCTGCAGCTGCAGTGAGAGGAGCTTGACTCATGTCAGGGGGGTGTTGGGCCTGGCACCCTGCAACGCGGCGGCAGAGGGCGACAGCCCGCCACCTCTACGGGTGTGGACGGGCAACACCCAGCTCCACTGGCGGGTGCGCCGGCTGTTTCCGCTGGCGGAGGCAGTCGGAGCGGAGCCCTCGGTCCTGGGAGTGGTGATGGTCAGGGTGATCCTGGGGGACCTGTTTGACACCAGCTCCCTCCCCATGTACATCCTGACAGGGGAGAAGTTACCAGAGGGCACACGCCTCGTTGGGGCTGTTACTCAGGAGGTGCTTGTCAAACAGCTGCTGGACAGCTACAATTTCAGCTTCCCACACACCTTCAACAGGGGGAAGCAGCTCGCGCTGGATGCGGGACAGGATGTGGCTGCCTGCCTCCTGTTGGGGTTAAGGGAGCTGAAGTTGACTTACTTCCCACTCCTCAGGATGAAGGACAAGACCACTCGGTACTGCGTGAGGAGAGTGGTGAACCACTACGTGGCAGTGCATCCACAATCCACCAGTCCCCCCCAAGACGCCGTCATCGCGACGCTTTGCTCTGAAATCTGTACAGAGATGGAGCGCTTGCGGCTGACCTACGGCAGGAACCTCGAGCCCTACCGAGAACACGGGATGCCATGGCTGGGGACAATCCTGAAGAGGCTGCCCCCCCTGCAAGGCACGGCAAAACTAACGCAGCTTGTTTTCCTGTCGGCCATCGGCCTCAGGATGAACAACATCTTTGTGGACTTCAACATCTGGAAGGACCTGGCTCAGAGCGCGCCTCTGAGCCAGGCTGAGTTGCAGCGCAAGATAATTCTCTCCCGGGACCTGCTGGAAGGGGTGACTGCACTGAGGGTGTACAAGCTGTACAAAGACGTGCCCTACAGGCTGTGGAAGCCTCGTGCAGCCCCGGGCCCGGCCCTCAAGAGCTTGCCACCAAAAGACACAGAAGACGTCCACTCGGATGATGTCCCGCAGGTGCAGGAGGAGGAGGAGGTGCCTGGTTTGAAATCAAAAAGCCAGATCCTGCCAGGAAGCGTGAGGCTGCGCTGGCAGGACTGGGAAATGGAGCTGGTCTCAAAAAACCCTGGTATGACCCATAGGGAGGCCTACCAAGCCTACGTCAGGGCTTGCCAGGAGACGGGCAGATTGATCAGGACTCTGGAGGCGTTTTCCAAGAAGAGGAGGCAGTTGCTGAGAGTTCCCTTGTAAATTGTTGCCCTTGTTCTACAAAAAAACAAAAAAATCCTGTTCCCAGGAGCCAAAAAAAAATAAATAAATAAATCCTACGTTATAGGACCAAATAAAAGGGTTAGGGTCCTCTAAGAAGAGGCATCCTCGGAAGGGTTAGGGTTAAGTCCATAGGTTAGGTCCAATTAGGTCCATTTTTTTTCTTTTTCACACCCACACACACACACACTAACAAACCCACTTACATACATAAAACACACACAATGCATCCACAACATTTATACACATTTATTGGTACATTCTCAAACACACATACATAAAGGCACACACTGCATGCATGACACTTACACACGTTTCTTTCCACATATTCCCTCACATGGACTCTGCCTTGTCGTGGCGTGGGGGCTTAAGTGCCATTGTGGTCCTGTGGACACTGGGGATGGGGTCTGGCCAGCTGGTCTACTACTGCCGTACAAAACAGTAGTAGACCAGCTGGCTAGACCCAATCCCCAGAGTCCACAGGACCACTAGGGCACGACTAAAGAGTCCAAATTGTTGCACAATCACATGTGTGGGTTTCACACACTCACAGTCTCCCAAATACTATGGGAGCCACATCCTGCGATATCTCACCAACGCCTTGGTGGTCCTGTGGAAACTGGGGTTGGGGTCTGGCCAGCTGGTCTACTACTGCCGTACCAAACAGCAGTAGACCAGCTGGCTAGACCCAATCCCCAGAGTCCACAGGACCACTAGGGCACGACCAAAGAGTCCAAATAGTTGCACAATCACATGTGTGGGTTTCCCACACTCACAGTCTCCCAAATACTATGGGAGCCACATCCTGCGATATCTCACCAACGCCTTGGTGGTCCTGTGGAAACTGGGTTTGGGGTCTGGCCAGCTGGTCTACTACTGCCGTACCAAACAGCAGTAGACCAGCTGGCCAGACCCAATCCCCAGAGTCCACAGGACCACTAGGGCACGACCAAAGAATCCAAATAGTTGCACAATCACATGTGTGGGTTTCCCACACTCACAGTCTCCCAAATACTATGGGAGCCACATCCTGCGATATCTCACCAACGCCTTGGTGGTCCTGTGGAAACTGGGGTTGGGGTCTGGCCAGCTGGTCTACTACTGCCGTACCAAACAGCAGTAGACCAGCTGGCTAGACCCAATCCCCAGAGTCCACAGGACCACTAGGGCACGACTAAAGAGTCCAAATTGTTGCACAATCACATGTGTGGGTTTCACACACTCACAGTCTCCCAAATACTATGGGAGCCACATCCTGCGATATCTCACCAACGCCTTGGTGGTCCTGTGGACACTGGGGATGGGGTCTGGCCAGCTGGTCTACTACTGCCGTACCAAACAGCAGTAGACCAGCTGGCCAGACCCAATCCCCAGAGTCCACAGGACCACTAGGGCACGACCAAAGAGTCCAAATAGTTGCACAATCACATGTGTGGGTTTCCCACACACACAGTCTCCCAAATAGTATGGGAGCCACATCCTGCGATATCTCACCAACGCCTTGGTGGTCCTGTGGACACTGGGGATGGGGTCTGGCCAGCTGGTCTACTACTGCCGTACCAAACAGCAGTAGACCAGCTGGTTAGACCCAGAACCCAGAGTCCACAGGACCACTAGGGCACCACCAAAGAGTCCAAATAGTTGCACAATCATATGTGTGGGTTTCCCACACACAGTCTCCGAAATACAGGCTTGTCGGCCTTTCTTTCCGACGCCATGCCCACTTACTGTATGAAAGTGCCGTCGGACCTTATATGGTTGGACACATGAGGCCCTCAGCTATCCATAGACGTTGGTTTGATGCCTCTGGCACATTCCTACCAAAAGATATGAACTTCACATCTTTCCACAAAACCTAACCCAAAAAATAATTTCACCAAGTGCATTCCCATGCATGTCAGAGTCCTGTGTGTGTGTATGTGAGTGCGAGTGAGGCATCTTTTCAAGTGAGGATCTTGGTGGAGAACTTGGGCAGCCTACACAGGTGGAGCTCATCACCTCATCAGGGTGCTGGGAATAAAGGAGCGGCAGAGCCTTCACTCAGTGCTGGGTGATTAACCTTCACAGGTAGTCTCTCTGACCCTCTGTTGTAGCTTTCCTGTTAAAAGTTAATGACTATAATCACTGTTTAGGGTACTGAATCACAACTTTTTGGACAAAAGAACTTAGAAACTTTCCACCAAATGAGGTCCCATGTATTTCCTATGGGAAATACATTTTGTCAAAGCATTTTTTTTTCAAAAAAAATCATGTCTCTAAAATGGGTACCACTCAACTCCAAATGACCTGAAACGTGCTCCAAACAACATTCCCCAGGGTCCCTTTTGGCTGTGGGACTTAGTAAAAAATCGCCTCTCATTCATTTCAATGCTGAAATGCTCAATTTCCGAAGGTCACTGAACATGGGCAAGTGAGGTGTCTACAGACTCGGGGGGGCCTGCTGAGCACGGGGAACCAACTCCCAGCTCGATACGACTTTCCCAGCCTGACCTGCACTTGGGCCAAAAATGAATGGGAGTCTAGGGCAGCCCTAGGAAGGGAGGGGCCTAGGACCACCAAACTTGGGGGACACCTGGGGGGCCCCCTGGGCACTATACACACCAAGTTTGGTCCAATGAGCACTTGTACTTTTTGAGTTATTTCGAGTGAGCAAATTTTTCACATAATGGGAGTCAATGACAGCTACATCATAGGAATAAGCCACACCCACCAAACTCGGTGGGCATGTAGGTACCCTCCCACAGTCTCTCTGTGCCAAGTTTGGTCTCCCTACCACTTATACTTTTTGAGTTATTTCGAGTGAGCAAATCCATTTTCTGGTTTTCATCCTATATCCCTAACCCCTAACCCTAACCCCTGTCAGCACAAATCAGCAGGGCAACACAGGGATTTGAACCCCGTCCCACAAGTGGGAGTACCAATACCATTGCCTTTTGCCTTTTTTAATGCTATATGACAAGGTAAAGCAAAACTTGCATTAAGAACAGCATGCTAATTTGTGTATGTTAACTGATGTTAACAGCCATTTATCTTCAATTTCAAATATACTTCGGTGGAAGTTAAATAAATGCCGTCTTAATGCAAGAAAACGAAACCTCTAAAAATAAACTATTTACAAAATGTTGTACAAGAAAATAAATAAAAAATCACAAAGACACTTACCTCAAATAATAATACTTACCAAACATAATTTCAGTGTAAAACATAACAACTAAGTCATCACCCTACTTACCACATACCCGAAAAGGAAGAAAAACCCAAGATTTGGGGTATTTTTTTTGGTTCCAAGATGGTTTTGTTTTTTTGTTTTTTGGTTCCTGGGAACAGAATTTTTTTTTTAACTATTTACAAAATGTTGTACAAGAAAACACATAAAAAAACCAAAGACACTTACCTTAAATAATAATACTTACCAAACATAATTTCAGTGTAAAACAAAAAAACTAAGTCATCACCCTACTTACCATATACCCGAAAAAGAAGAAAAACGCAAGAGTTGGTGTAATTTTTTTGGTTCCAAGATGGTTTTGTTTTTCTGTTTTTTTTTTTGGTTCCTGGGAACAGGATTTTTTTTAAAGTATTAACAAAATCTTGTACACATAACTATTTACCTTGGAATTACATCCTTACCTCACTCGTTTAGATACTCTCTTCGTTTCTTTCTGAAGGCAAAGAATGTCCGGATCCTCATCTGGTTCTCCTCACACCACTTGAGATACGCATTGTATGCATCTCGGTGACCAATGGATTTGTCCACATTGAGGTAATCCAGTTCCATGGCTGACCACTTCAGCCTAACGTTGCCAGGGAGAACTCGTGTGGAAGACCACCCCGACTCCTCCACCTCCTCTGACTCCACCTCCGGCACCTCTGGCACCTGTTCTTTCTCATGGGGTGGGGGCTTTTTTCCTATGTCCATAGGAACTGGATTTCTAGGCATGTTTGGACGTACCTGGATGGAATGATGGATTTTCGAGAGCCGAAATGCTGTGACCTTCTCCAACAGGTCTCTACCGAGGATGAGTTTTTGCTGGAGACATGCCTGGCTCAAGGGCATCGTCTCAGAGAGAGTCCGCAAAACATCGTAATCGATGTAATCCCCGTTCATACGTAATGCCACGCAGCTGACGAATGTCAGCTGCTGAAGGCGATCCTCTCCTTCAAGATGGGGCATCCTACGTAGAACTTGTGGCAGCCACGGCATTCCATAGACCCGGTACTTCTCTAAATACCTACCGAAACAGAGCCGCTGGCGCTCAATTTCTGTAGCTATTTCGGCCGTGAGGCTGGCCATCCTTGCCTCCTCCGGTGGATCTGTTCCATCTGGGTGAACAACTTGGAAGCAGTTGGGCACCAACCTGACGCAGTATCTAGTGGTGGCATCCTTGAGACGCATCAAGGGAAAGAACTTGATATTAAGCTCCGCCAAACCCACCAGCAGGCATGCGGCCACGTCCTTACCAGCACCCTGAACGATGTCTTTCCCTCTGGAGAAGACGTGAGGGAAAGTGAAGCGCTGGACCGTTGCAAGTTGCTGCGCCAGGGTCTGTGCAGTGATGCTACCCGTCAACTTGCATCCCAGTGGCAGCGTCTTTCCCTGGAGAACATAGAGGGGGAGTGAAGAGGTGTCGTAAAGGTCTCCAATGATGACCCTCAGCATGGACGCTCCCAGTACCGAGGGTGCTGCTTCCAGGGTGTCAGTCAATGGAAACAGGCGCCGCACTCGGAACTGGAGCTGGGTGTTTGGTGTCCAGGTCTTGAGGGGAGGAGGGTTGTCCCCCTCCGCCGCGCTGTTAAAGTCGGCAAGGCCCAGGAATCCCCTTCTGTGGCTCAGGCTCCGTTCCCTCACCGTGCAGGTCCCCAGCGAGGCACTATAATGGGTATCAGAAGGGCTGAGTGGGTGACCATAGGCCAACTCCTCATAACCCAACTCAAGCTGGAAAGCCTGCCAGCTTGGCTTGAAGCCCCCTCTCCCACTGTGCTCAGTCAGGATTTGGGATAGTCCTTCTGCAAAGTAGTCGACTGTCTTCTTGACAACTCTCACCATGCCATCACCGACAAACGGCACCAGCAGAGGATGACTCTCGACGAGAGTTGCAAAGTTGCCAGTGTTGACAAATGTTGCAGCGGACAAGTGCCCTGGGATGGCTCCTGATCGTTCCCGATCCATCCATTTCCCGACGTACTCCAGTCGGGCGCCAAGCTGCGTCCCCATCTTGGTGGCCATGTCCTGGATGTAACTCAGGTACTTGAAGGCCTCGGTCGCCATGGACCCTTTGGTGGAAGGGTGCTGGAGGTCGCACAGGGTAACCATGCCACTGATCGGGTGGAAATACCTGCTGGGGAAACGGACGTGGGGTGACGGGGTGTAAAATTGAACGAATTTTACCTCAAGAAGCCCAGAGAAAATGCCAAAGATCCTTCTGTCAAGGGACACCGGCTTCCCCTTCAAAAGCGTCTGGGAATTCACAATGTCATGCATCCCCAAGCAGGTCCACATTTTACATGAATCCCTGGAAAGCAACGTCTGCAGTCCGTACCGGGACCACAGAAGTTGAACGGAGGGGTCTTTTGCCTCAACAGTTAGGGCAATGTGTAGGGACATTGCGCTGATCCGTTTTGTATCCACCCACGGCCTCAGATGGATGGTCCCATCCAACTTCTGGCCAAACCGGGTAATGGATGGAACCAAAACAATCGACACATGTGAGGCATTGACCCGGTCCACTGCCTTCTGGAGCACTTCGAATAAGAAGACCTGGTCCTGCTCCAAGACTTCAAACTTTGATGTCAATTTAAGGTTCTGCTTTGAGAAGGTGGGCCTCTTGAGCTCTTGCGGCGGGAGGAGCTGGAGCTGCTCCTGGAAGGCGAGAACAACATCCTGCAATGCAGTGATTGCAATCTGTCTGTAGCTCTTTTTGTCCAGGAGCATCTCATTCGGCTTTTTTGGGTCTTTCGGTAGAGCCGTCAGGTTCAAAAAATAGCCGCCGTCCACCAGCGCAATCACCACTCCCTGCATGTTCTGCATTGCCGTAAGGGCTTTTGGAGGCAGGTTCTGCAGGTCTACATGCTTCTTCAAGTAGACGAAGAAATCAGACATCTTGGTGGGCGTTGGAGGGAAGAATAAGAAATGCACTCCCCTGGTCAGTGCTGAAAGCTCAGAGAGCTCCATGACGATCCCGTCAATGTCATGGGAGAAAATGAGGTTCTCCCAGGGGTTCTCGATGACCGATGGGTGCAGATGCACTCTCACCGAAGTTGAATGGAGGAACTCCTCCAGCGTCTCATACTCACCAAAGGGCCGGGTAATGTTGTCGGTGTTCTCATGTCCAACAGCAAGGAAGTCTTCAGTCTCCTGAAAGTTTGCCTTTAAAATGCAGGTTTAGAACATTTTCAAGGAAAGAAACAATAAGCATTAGCATTAGCATTTCATTATAACCCACCAAATCAAGTTAGGTTCAGGCTATATTCAAGAAAAAAAAATTAGCATTACCATTAGCATTAGCATTAAGATTAACATTAGCATTAGCATTAGCATTTGGGTAAGCATTAGCATTAAGATTAGCATTAGCACTAGCATTAGCATTAGCACTAGCATTAGCATTAGCATGTCATTATAACCCACCAACTCAAGTTAGGTTCAGGACATATTCAAGAAAAACATTGGCATTAGCATTAGAATTGTCACTAGCATTAGCATGTCATTATTGTGTAAAAAGCAATGTATAACTTACCATTTTGAAGACACAAGGCTCACAGAGAGCCCCTTGACTGGTTTCCTCCTTTTATACTCACCGTTTTAGGAGAGAAAAAAGGCATTTGTTATTACAATATAACAAACCCACAACAAATATGATGCTTTTTAAAAAACCTATTTTAGACCATTAATTAAAAATAAGAAAAATGTATTTTCAACACATTTGTATTAGATAGACTCTTCTTTAATTTATAGTGTGAAAAAAAATTTTTTTTTTAAACATTATTTAGTGTTATGGTTAGGATTATGGTTGGGGTTAGTATAAGGGGCTGAGTGCCATTTTGGAAATCAATATTCATCACCCTTAACAGTGATTCATAGCTTCGAAACTTTGGCTACCCCCCCATTTTCGGGCACCCTGAATCTATCAATACTAATTAATAAGGGGTGGTAACTTCCGGTCCGGAGTTATTAGCCAATCACGTTAAAACGCCTATAACTCCAGAATGGAAGATCGTAGAGACATGGAGCTTAGTCAGGCGTGTTCAAAAGGGTCGAATTATGTCAGACAGAAGTCACTTCCGAGTCTCTAAGACCTTTCTTTCGGGAGTTATAGCAATTCAATATGCTTGTCACTGATTGGCCCATAACTCCGGAAGTGAATAAGTGAATGTCAAAAATCATGTCTCAAAAATGGGTACCAATCGACTCCAAATGGCCTGAAACGTGCTCCTAACAACTTTCCCCATGGTCATTTTTGGCTGTGGGACTAAGAAAAAATGAAAATCGCCTCCCATTCATGAAATGCTCAATTTCCGAAGGTCACTAAACATGGGCAAGTGAGGTGTCTACAGACTCGGGGGGACCTGCTGAGCACGGGGAACCAATAGCTCGATACGACCTTCCCAGCCTGACCTGCACTTGGCCTGAAAATTAATGGGAGTCTACGGCAGCCGTAGGAAGGGAGGGGCCTAGGACCACCAAACTTGGGGGACACCTGGGGGGCCCCCTGGGCACTATACACACCAAGTTTGGTCCAATGAGCACTTGTACTTTTCGAGTTATTTCGAGTGAGCAAATTTTTCACATAATGGGAGTCAATGACAGCTACGTCATAGGAATAAGCCACACCCACCAAACTCGGTGGGCATGTAGGTCGCCTCCCACAGTCTCTCTGTGCCAAGTTTGGTCTCCCTACCACTTATACTTTTTGAGTTATTTCGAGTGAGCAAATCCATTTTCTGGTTTTCATCCTATATCCCTAACCCCTAACCCCCTAACCCTAACCCTACCCTAACCCTAACCCTAACCCCACTCAGCTCTTATCCTAACCCTAACCCTAACCCACCCTAACCCCCTAACCCTAACCCTAACCCTCGCGAAAATAGCACTCCATTCATTTCAATGCGGAAACAGTTTTTGATGATTATCTCCGTAACGAAAGGTCGTAGAGACTTGGAAGTGACTTCTGTCAGACATAATCTGACCCTTGTGAACACGCCTGACTTGTCCCCGTGTCTCTACGACCCTCCGTTCCGGAGATATTACCAATTTTTTTTCTGGCGTTGCCCCGCCCCCGAACGTCGTATGGCGATGTTAAACATTTTTTTTCACACTATAAGTTAAAGAATAGTTTATTTAATACAAATGTGTTAAAAAAGAAAATTTCATCCAATTTATTAATGGTCTAAAATAGGGTGTCTAAAAGTCATTACATGCGTCTCTTTGTAATGATAAGTGCATTTTGTCGTCTAAAAAGGCAGAGTATAAAAGGAGGCGCCCAGTCAAGGGACTGTCAGTGTGCTTTCGTCTCTGTACTTAAACATCATTCTGAAATAGTTATTTCATCAGCAGATCCCTAACCCTTGACTTCCTCGAGCCTTCTTTGGTAGACAGCGTTACTGTCCACTGTGACTGCAACATTAAGGCACAGGACAGCAGAACACACCTCCTGTGGGGGAGGAGCGGCCTGCAGGAACTCGTGGGCCACAACAGCAGCCTCTTCAGCGTGCTGGTCATGCATGAGGCTGTTAATGCTCAGACGCCCCTTGACGGCAGGAACCTGGGCCTGACCAGGGAATTATTTGATCTCTGCAAGGCTCCAGTGACCTTCCTGCAATTGTACAGCACTTCCCCCCACGTCCGCTATACTCAGAAGTACTTCCACCCGGTGAGCGGCGTTGTCACCCTCCTTGGCATCCAGTACCCAAAGACCATGCAGGCCATGAGCAACGAGGCCTGGGAATACATCTGCCGGGTGGATGACTTAAGGAAGAAGATGGTGGGCCAGCTGGGTGCCCGGCTGGAATATGTGGCCAGGCTGGAGAGACCGGACACAATGGCATTTTCAGCGAAGGCACTGATAAATGAGGAGGCCCTGCTGGAGCTTGTCGCCAGGAGGCCCGTGCTGCTTCCCTTCCAGGGCACGGCTCTCATCCACTATGCTCAGAGGACCCTGCAACATATTTACACTGTCCTCAAAGACATCTGTGAACGCCATGAGCATAAAGTAGGGTTTGAGCCGGCCTGGAAGGCTTACCAAATGGAGCTGGCATTTGAGGAGATGGTCTCTGGGCACCCGGGATCCCACCAGAACCGTCACTACAGCGCCTCCCTGGGCACCTGCAGCTGCAGTGAGAGGAGCTTGACTCATGTCAGGGGGGTGTTGGGCCTGGCACCCTGCAACGCGGCGGCAGAGGGCGACAGCCCGCCACCTCTACGGGTGTGGACGGGCAACACCCAGCTCCACTGGCGGGTGCGCCGGCTGTTTCCGCTGGCGGAGGCAGTCGGAGCGGAGCCCTCGGTCCTGGGAGTGGTGATGGTCAGGGTGATCCTGGGGGACCTGTTTGACACCAGCTCCCTCCCCATGTACATCCTGACAGGGGAGAAGTTACCAGAGGGCACACGCCTCGTTGGGGCTGTTACTCAGGAGGTGCTTGTCAAACAGCTGCTGGACAGCTACAATTTCAGCTTCCCACACACCTTCAACAGGGGGAAGCAGCTCGCGCTGGACGCGGGACAGGATGTGGCTGCCTGCCTCCTGTTGGGGTTAAGGGAGCTGAAGTTGACTTACTTCCCACTCCTCAGGATGAAGGACAAGACCACTCGGTACTGCGTGAGGAGAGTGGTGAACCACTACGTGGCAGTGCATCCACAATCCACCAGTCCCCCCCAAGACGCCGTCATCGCGACGCTTTGCTCTGAAATCTGTACAGAGATGGAGCGCTTGCGGCTGACCTACGGCAGGAACCTCGAGCCCTACCGAGAACACGGGATGCCATGGCTGGGGACAATCCTGAAGAGGCTGCCCCCCCTGCAAGGCACGGCAAAACTAACGCAGCTTGTTTTCCTGTCGGCCATCGGCCTCAGGATGAACAACATCTTTGTGGACTTCAACATCTGGAAGGACCTGGCTCAGAGCGCGCCTCTGAGCCAGGCTGAGTTGCAGCGCAAGATAATTCTCTCCCGGGACCTGCTGGAAGGGGTGACTGCACTGAGGGTGTACAAGCTGTACAAAGACGTGCCCTACAGGCTGTGGAAGCCTCGTGCAGCCCCGGGCCCGGCCCTCAAGAGCTTGCCACCAAAAGACACAGAAGACGTCCACTCGGATGATGTCCCGCAGGTGCAGGAGGAGGAGGAGGTGCCTGGTTTGAAATCAAAAAGCCAGATCCTGCCAGGAAGCGTGAGGCTGCGCTGGCAGGACTGGGAAATGGAGCTGGTCTCAAAAAACCCTGGTATGACCCATAGGGAGGCCTACCAAGCCTACGTCAGGGCTTGCCAGGAGACGGGCAGATTGATCAGGACTCTGGAGGCGTTTTCCAAGAAGAGGAGGCAGTTGCTGAGAGTTCCCTTGTAAATTGTTGCCCTTGTTCTACAAAAAAACAAAAAAATCCTGTTCCCAGGAGCCAAAAAAAAAAAAAAAAAAAAAATCCTACGTTATAGGACCAAAAAAAAGGGTTAGGGTCCTCTAAGAAGAGGCATCCTCGGAAGGGTTAGGGTTAAGTCCATAGGTTAGGTCCAATTAGGTCCATTTTTTTTCTTTTTCACACCCACACACACACACACTAACAAACCCACTTACATACATAAAACACACACAATGCATCCACAACATTTATACACATTTATTGGTACATTCTCAAACACACATACATAAAGGCACACACTGCATGCATGACACTTACACACGTTTCTTTCCACATATTCCCTCACATGGACTCTGCCTTGTCGTGGCGTGGGGGCTTAAGTGCCATTGTGGTCCTGTGGACACTGGGGATGGGGTCTGGCCAGCTGGTCTACTACTGCCGTACAAAACAGTAGTAGACCAGCTGGCTAGACCCAATCCCCAGAGTCCACAGGACCACTAGGGCACGACTAAAGAGTCCAAATTGTTGCACAATCACATGTGTGGGTTTCACACACTCACAGTCTCCCAAATACTATGGGAGCCACATCCTGCGATATCTCACCAACGCCTTGGTGGTCCTGTGGAAACTGGGGTTGGGGTCTGGCCAGCTGGTCTACTACTGCCGTACCAAACAGCAGTAGACCAGCTGGATAGACCCAATCCCCAGAGTCCACAGGACCACTAGGGCACGACCAAAGAGTCCAAATAGTTGCACAATCACATGTGTGGGTTTCCCACACTCACAGTCTCCCAAATACTATGGGAGCCACATCCTGCGATATCTCACCAACGCCTTGGTGGTCCTGTGGAAACTGGGTTTGGGGTCTGGCCAGCTGGTCTACTACTGCCGTACCAAACAGCAGTAGACCAGCTGGCCAGACCCAATCCCCAGAGTCCACAGGACCACTAGGGCACGACCAAAGAGTCCAAATAGTTGCACAATCACATGTGTGGGTTTCCCACACTCACAGTCTCCCAAATACTATGGGAGCCACATCCTGCGATATCTCACCAACGCCTTGGTGGTCCTGTGGAAACTGGGGTTGGGGTCTGGCCAGCTGGTCTACTACTGCCGTACCAAACAGCAGTAGACCAGCTGGCTAGACCCAATCCCCAGAGTCCACAGGACCACTAGGGCACGACTAAAGAGTCCAAATTGTTGCACAATCACATGTGTGGGTTTCACACACTCACAGTCTCCCAAATACTATGGGAGCCACATCCTGCGATATCTCACCAACGCCTTGGTGGTCCTGTGGACACTGGGGATGGGGTCTGGCCAGCTGGTCTACTACTGCCGTACCAAACAGCAGTAGACCAGCTGGCTAGACCCAATCCCCAGAGTCCACAGGACCACTAGGGCACGACCAAAGAGTCCAAATAGTTGCACAATCACATGTGTGGGTTTCACACACTCACAGTCTCCCAAATACTATGGGAGCCACATCCTGCGATATCTCACCAACGCCTTGGTGGTCCTGTGGACACTGGGGATGGGGTCTGGCCAGCTGGTCTACTACTGCCGTACCAAACAGCAGTAGACCAGCTGGCCAGACCCAATCCCCAGAGTCCACAGGACCACTAGGGCACGACCAAAGAGTCCAAATAGTTGCACAATCACATGTGTGGGTTTCCCACACACACAGTCTCCCAAATAGTATGGGAGCCACATCCTGCGATATCTCACCAACGCCTTGGTGGTCCTGTGGACACTGGGGATGGGGTCTGGCCAGCTGGTCTACTACTGCCGTACCAAACAGCAGTAGACCAGCTGGTTAGACCCAGAACCCAGAGTCCACAGGACCACTAGGGCACCACCAAAGAGTCCAAATAGTTGCACAATCATATGTGTGGGTTTCCCACACACAGTCTCCGAAATACAGGCTTGTCGGCCTTTCTTTCCGACGCCATGCCCACTTACTGTATGAAAGTGCCGTCGGACCTTATATGGTTGGACACATGAGGCCCTCAGCTATCCATAGACGTTGGTTTGATGCCTCTGGCACATTCCTACCAAAAGATATGAACTTCACATCTTTCCACAAAACCTAACCCAAAAAATAATTCCACCAAGTGCATTCCCATGCATGTCAGAGTCCTGTGTGTGTGTATGTGAGTGCGAGTGAGGCATCTTTTCAAGTGAGGATCTTGGTGGAGAACTTGGGCAGCCTACACAGGTGGAGCTCATCACCTCATCAGGGTGCTGGGAATAAAGGAGCGGCAGAGCCTTCACTCAGTGCTGGGTGATTAACCTTCACAGGTAGTCTCTCTGACCCTCTGTTGTAGCTTTCCTGTTAAAAGTTAATGACTATAATCACTGTTTAGGGTACTGAATCACAACTTTTTGGACAAAAGAACTTAGAAACTTTCCACCAAATGAGGTCCCATGTATTTCCTATGGGAAATACATTTTGTCAAAAGCATTTTTTTTTCAAAAAAAATCATGTCTCTAAAATGGGTACCACTCAACTCCAAATGACCTGAAACGTGCTCCAAACAACATTCCCCAGGGTCCCTTTTGGCTGTGGGACTTAGTAAAAAATCGCCTCTCATTCATTTCAATGCTGAAATGCTCAATTTCCGAAGGTCACTGAACATGGGCAAGTGAGGTGTCTACAGACTCGGGGGGGCCTGCTGAGCACGGGGAACCAACTCCCAGCTCGATACGACTTTCCCAGCCTGACCTGCACTTGGGCCAAAAATGAATGGGAGTCTAGGGCAGCCCTAGGAAGGGAGGGGCCTAGGACCACCAAACTTGGGGGACACCTGGGGGGCCCCCTGGGCACTATACACACCAAGTTTGGTCCAATGAGCACTTGTACTTTTTGAGTTATTTCGAGTGAGCAAATTTTTCACATAATGGGAGTCAATGACAGCTACATCATAGGAATAAGCCACACCCACCAAACTCGGTGGGCATGTAGGTACCCTCCCACAGTCTCTCTGTGCCAAGTTTGGTCTCCCTACCACTTATACTTTTTGAGTTATTTCGAGTGAGCAAATCCATTTTCTGGTTTTCATCCTATATCCCTAACCCCTAACCCTAACCCCTGTCAGCACAAATCAGCAGGGCAACACAGGGATTTGAACCCCGTCCCACAAGTGGGAGTACCAATACCATTGCCTTTTGCCTTTTTTAATGCTATATGACAAGGTAAAGCAAAACTTGCATTAAGAACAGCATGCTAATTTGTGTATGTTAACTGATGTTAACAGCCATTTATCTTCAATTTCAAATATACTTCGGTGGAAGTTAAATAAATGCCGTCTTAATGCAAGAAAACGAAACCTCTAAAAATAAACTATTTACAAAATGTTGTACAAGAAAATAAATAAAAAATCACAAAGACACTTACCTCAAATAATAATACTTACCAAACATAATTTCAGTGTAAAACATAACAACTAAGTCATCACCCTACTTACCACATACCCGAAAAGGAAGAAAAACCCAAGATTTGGGGTATTTTTTTTGGTTCCAAGATGGTTTTGTTTTTTTGTTTTTTGGTTCCTGGGAACAGAATTTTTTTTTTAACTATTTACAAAATGTTGTACAAGAAAACACATAAAAAAACCAAAGACACTTACCTTAAATAATAATACTTACCAAACATAATTTCAGTGTAAAACAAAAAAACTAAGTCATCACCCTACTTACCATATACCCGAAAAAGAAGAAAAACGCAAGAGTTGGTGTAATTTTTTTGGTTCCAAGATGGTTTTGTTTTTCTGTTTTTTTTTTTGGTTCCTGGGAACAGGATTTTTTTTAAAGTATTAACAAAATCTTGTACACATAACTATTTACCTTGGAATTACATCCTTACCTCACTCGTTTAGATACTCTCTTCGTTTCTTTCTGAAGGCAAAGAATGTCCGGATCCTCATCTGGTTCTCCTCACACCACTTGAGATACGCATTGTATGCATCTCGGTGACCAATGGATTTGTCCACATTGAGGTAATCCAGTTCCATGGCTGACCACTTCAGCCTAACGTTGCCAGGGAGAACTCGTGTGGAAGACCACCCCGACTCCTCCACCTCCTCTGACTCCACCTCCGGCACCTCTGGCACCTGTTCTTTCTCATGGGGTGGGGGCTTTTTTCCTATGTCCATAGGAACTGGATTTCTAGGCATGTTTGGACGTACCTGGATGGAATGATGGATTTTCGAGAGCCGAAATGCTGTGACCTTCTCCAACAGGTCTCTACCGAGGATGAGTTTTTGCTGGAGACATGCCTGGCTCAAGGGCATCGTCTCAGAGAGAGTCCGCAAAACATCGTAATCGATGTAATCCCCGTTCATACGTAATGCCACGCAGCTGACGAATGTCAGCTGCTGAAGGCGATCCTCTCCTTCAAGATGGGGCATCCTACGTAGAACTTGTGGCAGCCACGGCATTCCATAGACCCGGTACTTCTCTAAATACCTACCGAAACAGAGCCGCTGGCGCTCAATTTCTGTAGCTATTTCGGCCGTGAGGCTGGCCATCCTTGCCTCCTCCGGTGGATCTGTTCCATCTGGGTGAACAACTTGGAAGCAGTTGGGCACCAACCTGACGCAGTATCTAGTGGTGGCATCCTTGAGACGCATCAAGGGAAAGAACTTGATATTAAGCTCCGCCAAACCCACCAGCAGGCATGCGGCCACGTCCTTACCAGCACCCTGAACGATGTCTTTCCCTCTGGAGAAGACGTGAGGGAAAGTGAAGCGCTGGACCGTTGCAAGTTGCTGCGCCAGGGTCTGTGCAGTGATGCTACCCGTCAACTTGCATCCCAGTGGCAGCGTCTTTCCCTGGAGAACATAGAGGGGGAGTGAAGAGGTGTCGTAAAGGTCTCCAATGATGACCCTCAGCATGGACGCTCCCAGTACCGAGGGTGCTGCTTCCAGGGTGTCAGTCAATGGAAACAGGCGCCGCACTCGGAACTGGAGCTGGGTGTTTGGTGTCCAGGTCTTGAGGGGAGGAGGGTTGTCCCCCTCCGCCGCGCTGTTAAAGTCGGCAAGGCCCAGGAATCCCCTTCTGTGGCTCAGGCTCCGTTCCCTCACCGTGCAGGTCCCCAGCGAGGCACTATAATGGGTATCAGAAGGGCTGAGTGGGTGACCATAGGCCAACTCCTCATAACCCAACTCAAGCTGGAAAGCCTGCCAGCTTGGCTTGAAGCCCCCTCTCCCACTGTGCTCAGTCAGGATTTGGGATAGTCCTTCTGCAAAGTAGTCGACTGTCTTCTTGACAACTCTCACCATGCCATCACCGACAAACGGCACCAGCAGAGGATGACTCTCGACGAGAGTTGCAAAGTTGCCAGTGTTGACAAATGTTGCAGCGGACAAGTGCCCTGGGATGGCTCCTGATCGTTCCCGATCCATCCATTTCCCGACGTACTCCAGTCGGGCGCCAAGCTGCGTCCCCATCTTGGTGGCCATGTCCTGGATGTAACTCAGGTACTTGAAGGCCTCGGTCGCCATGGACCCTTTGGTGGAAGGGTGCTGGAGGTCGCACAGGGTAACCATGCCACTGATCGGGTGGAAATACCTGCTGGGGAAACGGACGTGGGGTGACGGGGTGTAAAATTGAACGAATTTTACCTCAAGAAGCCCAGAGAAAATGCCAAAGATCCTTCTGTCAAGGGACACCGGCTTCCCCTTCAAAAGCGTCTGGGAATTCACAATGTCATGCATCCCCAAGCAGGTCCACATTTTACATGAATCCCTGGAAAGCAACGTCTGCAGTCCGTACCGGGACCACAGAAGTTGAACGGAGGGGTCTTTTGCCTCAACAGTTAGGGCAATGTGTAGGGACATTGCGCTGATCCGTTTTGTATCCACCCACGGCCTCAGATGGATGGTCCCATCCAACTTCTGGCCAAACCGGGTAATGGATGGAACCAAAACAATCGACACATGTGAGGCATTGACCCGGTCCACTGCCTTCTGGAGCACTTCGAATAAGAAGACCTGGTCCTGCTCCAAGACTTCAAACTTTGATGTCAATTTAAGGTTCTGCTTTGAGAAGGTGGGCCTCTTGAGCTCTTGCGGCGGGAGGAGCTGGAGCTGCTCCTGGAAGGCGAGAACAACATCCTGCAATGCAGTGATTGCAATCTGTCTGTAGCTCTTTTTGTCCAGGAGCATCTCATTCGGCTTTTTTGGGTCTTTCGGTAGAGCCGTCAGGTTCAAAAAATAGCCGCCGTCCACCAGCGCAATCACCACTCCCTGCATGTTCTGCATTGCCGTAAGGGCTTTTGGAGGCAGGTTCTGCAGGTCTACATGCTTCTTCAAGTAGACGAAGAAATCAGACATCTTGGTGGGCGTTGGAGGGAAGAATAAGAAATGCACTCCCCTGGTCAGTGCTGAAAGCTCAGAGAGCTCCATGACGATCCCGTCAATGTCATGGGAGAAAATGAGGTTCTCCCAGGGGTTCTCGATGACCGATGGGTGCAGATGCACTCTCACCGAAGTTGAATGGAGGAACTCCTCCAGCGTCTCATACTCACCAAAGGGCCGGGTAATGTTGTCGGTGTTCTCATGTCCAACAGCAAGGAAGTCTTCAGTCTCCTGAAAGTTTGCCTTTAAAATGCAGGTTTAGAACATTTTCAAGGAAAGAAACAATAAGCATTAGCATTAGCATTTCATTATAACCCACCAAATCAAGTTAGGTTCAGGCTATATTCAAGAAAAAAAAATTAGCATTACCATTAGCATTAGCATTAAGATTAACATTAGCATTAGCATTAGCATTTGGGTAAGCATTAGCATTAAGATTAGCATTAGCACTAGCATTAGCATTAGCACTAGCATTAGCATTAGCATGTCATTATAACCCACCAACTCAAGTTAGGTTCAGGACATATTCAAGAAAAACATTGGCATTAGCATTAGAATTGTCACTAGCATTAGCATGTCATTATTGTGTAAAAAGCAATGTATAACTTACCATTTTGAAGACACAAGGCTCACAGAGAGCCCCTTGACTGGTTTCCTCCTTTTATACTCACCGTTTTAGGAGAGAAAAAAGGCATTTGTTATTACAATATAACAAACCCACAACAAATATGATGCTTTTTAAAAAACCTATTTTAGACCATTAATTAAAAATAAGAAAAATGTATTTTCAACACATTTGTATTAGATAGACTCTTCTTTAATTTATAGTGTGAAAAAAAATTTTTTTTTTAAACATTATTTAGTGTTATGGTTAGGATTATGGTTGGGGTTAGTATAAGGGGCTGAGTGCCATTTTGGAAATCAATATTCATCACCCTTAACAGTGATTCATAGCTTCGAAACTTTGGCTACCCCCCCATTTTCGGGCACCCTGAATCTATCAATACTAATTAATAAGGGGTGGTAACTTCCGGTCCGGAGTTATTAGCCAATCACGTTAAAACGCCTATAACTCCAGAATGGAAGATCGTAGAGACATGGAGCTTAGTCAGGCGTGTTCAAAAGGGTCGAATTATGTCAGACAGAAGTCACTTCCGAGTCTCTAAGACCTTTCTTTCGGGAGTTATAGCAATTCAATATGCTTGTCACTGATTGGCCCATAACTCCGGAAGTGAATAAGTGAATGTCAAAAATCATGTCTCAAAAATGGGTACCAATCGACTCCAAATGGCCTGAAACGTGCTCCTAACAACTTTCCCCATGGTCATTTTTGGCTGTGGGACTAAGAAAAAATGAAAATCGCCTCCCATTCATGAAATGCTCAATTTCCGAAGGTCACTAAACATGGGCAAGTGAGGTGTCTACAGACTCGGGGGGACCTGCTGAGCACGGGGAACCAATAGCTCGATACGACCTTCCCAGCCTGACCTGCACTTGGCCTGAAAATTAATGGGAGTCTACGGCAGCCGTAGGAAGGGAGGGGCCTAGGACCACCAAACTTGGGGGACACCTGGGGGGCCCCCTGGGCACTATACACACCAAGTTTGGTCCAATGAGCACTTGTACTTTTCGAGTTATTTCGAGTGAGCAAATTTTTCACATAGTGGGAGTCAATGACAGCTACGTCATAGGAATAAGCCACACCCACCAAACTCGGTGGGCATGTAGGTCGCCTCCCACAGTCTCTCTGTGCCAAGTTTGGTCTCCCTACCACTTATACTTTTTGAGTTATTTCGAGTGAGCAAATCCATTTTCTGGTTTTCATCCTATATCCCTAACCCCTAACCCCCTAACCCTAACCCTACCCTAACCCTAACCCTAACCCCACTCAGCTCTTATCCTAACCCTAACCCTAACCCACCCTAACCCCCTAACCCTAACCCTAACCCTCGCGAAAATAGCACTCCATTCATTTCAATGCGGAAACAGTTTTTGATGATTATCTCCGTAACGAAAGGTCGTAGAGACTTGGAAGTGACTTCTGTCAGACATAATCTGACCCTTGTGAACACGCCTGACTTGTCCCCGTGTCTCTACGACCCTCCGTTCCGGAGATATTACCAATTTTTTTTCTGGCGTTGCCCCGCCCCCGAACGTCGTATGGCGATGTTAAACATTTTTTTTCACACTATAAGTTAAAGAATAGTTTATTTAATACAAATGTGTTAAAAAAGAAAATTTCATCCAATTTATTAATGGTCTAAAATAGGGTGTCTAAAAGTCATTACATGCGTCTCTTTGTAATGATAAGTGCATTTTGTCGTCTAAAAAGGCAGAGTATAAAAGGAGGCGCCCAGTCAAGGGACTGTCAGTGTGCTTTCGTCTCTGTACTTAAACATCATTCTGAAATAGTTATTTCATCAGCAGATCCCTAACCCTTGACTTCCTCGAGCCTTCTTTGGTAGACAGCGTTACTGTCCACTGTGACTGCAACATTAAGGCACAGGACAGCAGAACACACCTCCTGTGGGGGAGGAGCGGCCTGCAGGAACTCGTGGGCCACAACAGCAGCCTCTTCAGCGTGCTGGTCATGCATGAGGCTGTTAATGCTCAGACGCCCCTTGACGGCAGGAACCTGGGCCTGACCAGGGAATTATTTGATCTCTGCAAGGCTCCAGTGACCTTCCTGCAATTGTACAGCACTTCCCCCCACGTCCGCTATACTCAGAAGTACTTCCACCCGGTGAGCGGCGTTGTCACCCTCCTTGGCATCCAGTACCCAAAGACCATGCAGGCCATGAGCAACGAGGCCTGGGAATACATCTGCCGGGTGGATGACTTAAGGAAGAAGATGGTGGGCCAGCTGGGTGCCCGGCTGGAATATGTGGCCAGGCTGGAGAGACCGGACACAATGGCATTTTCAGCGAAGGCACTGATAAATGAGGAGGCCCTGCTGGAGCTTGTCGCCAGGAGGCCCGTGCTGCTTCCCTTCCAGGGCACGGCTCTCATCCACTATGCTCAGAGGACCCTGCAACATATTTACACTGTCCTCAAAGACATCTGTGAACGCCATGAGCATAAAGTAGGGTTTGAGCCGGCCTGGAAGGCTTACCAAATGGAGCTGGCATTTGAGGAGATGGTCTCTGGGCACCCGGGATCCCACCAGAACCGTCACTACAGCGCCTCCCTGGGCACCTGCAGCTGCAGTGAGAGGAGCTTGACTCATGTCAGGGGGGTGTTGGGCCTGGCACCCTGCAACGCGGCGGCAGAGGGCGACAGCCCGCCACCTCTACGGGTGTGGACGGGCAACACCCAGCTCCACTGGCGGGTGCGCCGGCTGTTTCCGCTGGCGGAGGCAGTCGGAGCGGAGCCCTCGGTCCTGGGAGTGGTGATGGTCAGGGTGATCCTGGGGGACCTGTTTGACACCAGCTCCCTCCCCATGTACATCCTGACAGGGGAGAAGTTACCAGAGGGCACACGCCTCGTTGGGGCTGTTACTCAGGAGGTGCTTGTCAAACAGCTGCTGGACAGCTACAATTTCAGCTTCCCACACACCTTCAACAGGGGGAAGCAGCTCGCGCTGGACGCGGGACAGGATGTGGCTGCCTGCCTCCTGTTGGGGTTAAGGGAGCTGAAGTTGACTTACTTCCCACTCCTCAGGATGAAGGACAAGACCACTCGGTACTGCGTGAGGAGAGTGGTGAACCACTACGTGGCAGTGCATCCACAATCCACCAGTCCCCCCCAAGACGCCGTCATCGCGACGCTTTGCTCTGAAATCTGTACAGAGATGGAGCGCTTGCGGCTGACCTACGGCAGGAACCTCGAGCCCTACCGAGAACACGGGATGCCATGGCTGGGGACAATCCTGAAGAGGCTGCCCCCCCTGCAAGGCACGGCAAAACTAACGCAGCTTGTTTTCCTGTCGGCCATCGGCCTCAGGATGAACAACATCTTTGTGGACTTCAACATCTGGAAGGACCTGGCTCAGAGCGCGCCTCTGAGCCAGGCTGAGTTGCAGCGCAAGATAATTCTCTCCCGGGACCTGCTGGAAGGGGTGACTGCACTGAGGGTGTACAAGCTGTACAAAGACGTGCCCTACAGGCTGTGGAAGCCTCGTGCAGCCCCGGGCCCGGCCCTCAAGAGCTTGCCACCAAAAGACACAGAAGACGTCCACTCGGATGATGTCCCGCAGGTGCAGGAGGAGGAGGAGGTGCCTGGTTTGAAATCAAAAAGCCAGATCCTGCCAGGAAGCGTGAGGCTGCGCTGGCAGGACTGGGAAATGGAGCTGGTCTCAAAAAACCCTGGTATGACCCATAGGGAGGCCTACCAAGCCTACGTCAGGGCTTGCCAGGAGACGGGCAGATTGATCAGGACTCTGGAGGCGTTTTCCAAGAAGAGGAGGCAGTTGCTGAGAGTTCCCTTGTAAATTGTTGCCCTTGTTCTACAAAAAAACAAAAAAATCCTGTTCCCAGGAGCCAAAAAAAAAAAAAAAAAAAAAATCCTACGTTATAGGACCAAAAAAAAGGGTTAGGGTCCTCTAAGAAGAGGCATCCTCGGAAGGGTTAGGGTTAAGTCCATAGGTTAGGTCCAATTAGGTCCATTTTTTTTCTTTTTCACACCCACACACACACACACTAACAAACCCACTTACATACATAAAACACACACAATGCATCCACAACATTTATACACATTTATTGGTACATTCTCAAACACACATACATAAAGGCACACACTGCATGCATGACACTTACACACGTTTCTTTCCACATATTCCCTCACATGGACTCTGCCTTGTCGTGGCGTGGGGGCTTAAGTGCCATTGTGGTCCTGTGGACACTGGGGATGGGGTCTGGCCAGCTGGTCTACTACTGCCGTACAAAACAGTAGTAGACCAGCTGGCTAGACCCAATCCCCAGAGTCCACAGGACCACTAGGGCACGACTAAAGAGTCCAAATTGTTGCACAATCACATGTGTGGGTTTCACACACTCACAGTCTCCCAAATACTATGGGAGCCACATCCTGCGATATCTCACCAACGCCTTGGTGGTCCTGTGGAAACTGGGGTTGGGGTCTGGCCAGCTGGTCTACTACTGCCGTACCAAACAGCAGTAGACCAGCTGGATAGACCCAATCCCCAGAGTCCACAGGACCACTAGGGCACGACTAAAGAGTCCAAATTGTTGCACAATCACATGTGTGGGTTTCACACACTCACAGTCTCCCAAATACTATGGGAGCCACATCCTGCGATATCTCACCAACGCCTTGGTGGTCCTGTGGACACTGGGGATGGGGTCTGGCCAGCTGGTCTACTACTGCCGTACCAAACAGCAGTAGACCAGCTGGTTAGACCCAGAACCCAGAGTCCACAGGACCACTAGGGCACCACCAAAGAGTCCAAATAGTTGCACAATCATATGTGTGGGTTTCCCACACACAGTCTCCGAAATACAGGCTTGTCGGCCTTTCTTTCCGACGCCATGCCCACTTACTGTATGAAAGTGCCGTCGGACCTTATATGGTTGGACACATGAGGCCCTCAGCTATCCATAGACGTTGGTTTGATGCCTCTGGCACATTCCTACCAAAAGATATGAACTTCACATCTTTCCACAAAACCTAACCCAAAAAATAATTCCACCAAGTGCATTCCCATGCATGTCAGAGTCCTGTGTGTGTGTATGTGAGTGCGAGTGAGGCATCTTTTCAAGTGAGGATCTTGGTGGAGAACTTGGGCAGCCTACACAGGTGGAGCTCATCACCTCATCAGGGTGCTGGGAATAAAGGAGCGGCAGAGCCTTCACTCAGTGCTGGGTGATTAACCTTCACAGGTAGTCTCTCTGACCCTCTGTTGTAGCTTTCCTGTTAAAAGTTAATGACTATAATCACTGTTTAGGGTACTGAATCACAACTTTTTGGACAAAAGAACTTAGAAACTTTCCACCAAATGCGGTCCCATGTATTTCCTATGGGAAATACATTTTGTCAAAAGCATTTTTTTTTCAAAAAAAATCATGTCTCTAAAATGGGTACCACTCAACTCCAAATGACCTGAAACGTGCTCCAAACAACATTCCCCAGGGTCCCTTTTGGCTGTGGGACTTAGTAAAAAATCGCCTCTCATTCATTTCAATGCTGAAATGCTCAATTTCCGAAGGTCACTGAACATGGGCAAGTGAGGTGTCTACAGACTCGGGGGGGCCTGCTGAGCACGGGGAACCAACTCCCAGCTCGATACGACTTTCCCAGCCTGACCTGCACTTGGGCCAAAAATGAATGGGAGTCTACGGCAGCCCAAGGAAGGGAGGGGCCTAGGACCACCAAACTTGGGGAACACCTGGGGGGGCCCCTGGGCACTATACACACCAAGTTTGGTCCAATGAGCACTTGTACTTTTCGAGTTATTTCGAGTGAGCAAATTTTTCACATAATGGGAGTCAATGACAGCTACGTCATAGGAATAAGCCACACCCACCAAACTCGGTGGACATGTAGGTCCCCTCCCACAGTCTCTCTGTGCCAAGTTTGGTCTCCCTACCACTTATACTTTTTGAGTTATTTCGAGTGAGCAAATCCATTTTCTGGTTTTCATCCTATATCCCTAACCCTAACCCTAACCCCTAACCCTTACCCTAACCCTAACCCTAACCCTACCCTAACCCTAACCCTAACCCGGAGGACACGGAATACCCACCCTTGCCCAAATCAAAAGCCCCAATAAATCTACTCGTTTACTCAGCCTCCCTCAATTCGGCTCCTGACAACTGTCCCAAAATCCCATCTCTGACCAGTACCACTCCCCCCACCTCCTCCCCCACCCTTCTCCCCCTGGCTCAACCCCCAGGGGGTCCCCCGCCTGGTGCCGCTCCCACCACCGTTCTACTACCCCAACAGGGGGCAATCGCCTGCCATGCCCCTACCACCCCAACACAGCCCCCACCAACCCCACCCATTTCCACATCCATTTTCTCTCCATATCCCATATACATAGAGGATGTGTTGGATACAAAAATCCTCCACATGGTACCCTCAATAGAACATATCACCCGAAATTCCATTCAACCAGCCACCGTAACCTCCACATCCCAACCATTGACAGCCTCCACTCCTCTGCCCCAGAGGGAACCCAGATCCCACTACCAGGAACCCCCTAGCAACCGATCGATTAACAATCTGCCCACAACACGGTCTGTCAAGGAGGTTGGGGTTCAAGTGAACCCACCACCCCAGTCCCCCACATCCTACCCCCAAAACCTGGACTCTATCTCCCTCAGTACCACATACAACAAATCTAACACCACCTTCACCAATAACAATCTTTTTTCTCCCCCTTCACCACCAACAGGTTCCCCTGGTGTTGCGGCCGAGGCTGATGGGCGGCGGGCCCACACAAATATTAATATCCCCAACTCCTCCCCAGAGGAGGGCAAGATTATGATGATAGGGACCCACAAAGCCGAAATGGCACATGGTGGAAACCCATCTGAGCCCTCCTCATCCTCACCCAGACGTGGGACCCGCCCGTCCTACCGCCTCGGCCCCATCACCAGAACGTCCACTACCCAACAACCCATCACCACCTTTTTAGGACCCCCGGACCCGAAATCCCACACACCTAACAGTACCCCCCAAAACACCTTCAAACCCAATTATCACATAGCACGACCCAACCGGAAATTACAGGACTGGAACTTTACCTTCCGCCACCATACTATCATCCTCGGGGATTCCAACATCAACAGGATACCCCCCCATACCAACCCCAACATCCAATTAGACAGTTTCCCAGGCGCCAACTTATACCATTTCCACAAAATATTCGAAAAAACCCCGGTCAACAAATCCATCAAAATAGCAATTCTCTCTGTAGGCATAAATAACAAGGACCAGGACCCTAAACAAACCTCCACCAAACAATTAAAAGCATTATACAAAATAGCCCGGACCATACTCCCCAACGCAGATATTTACTTCCCCATAATGAATTTCTCTAACCAACTCACTTCAACCCAACAATACAACCTTAAATTCATCAATAACACCATAGCCACCCACCTCCCTTTCCTCACGGAAATCCCCCATGACACCTTCACTACAGAACCCGACAATATTCATTGGACCCCCACTACCGCCAACAGCATCTTCCACAACTGGTGCGATCAGCTACATTTAAACTCCCCATAAACCCTAACCCGGCCAAGCTCACTTCAATAAACAGTCCCCTACACAATAATTCCAACAAATCCACCAATACATCTTCACAAACCAATCTAGAATCCCTCCCCCCCTCACCCCATGGCCCCCTGTCAACCATCAATTTAAGGCAACGCACTCACAAACAACTCAAAACGGATTCCAACCTGCTCAACCTTTCGTCACTTCTTTCCCTCACCCCAGCACAGAATTCTGTTTTAAACAAAGGCTTAACATTCATCCCACGCCCCACCAGCTATGACCGGGAGGAGCTTCGAAGGGACATCCACCAGTACCATAGACGCCTCAAAATTGTTGATCATTTTCACTCCAGAATCAACCGCTCACCCACCCCCTTTATCAACCCATCCAGTTGGGAACCGACATATGCCCTAGCCCACCCGAAAATAAAATCCATTATCCAAGCAGATCAGTTAGCCCTCCGCAACCACCGCCCCCCCCCTGGACACCGCAGATAACCTCACTGAGCCCGAACGCCGGGCCCTAAAACAAATAATCCAAAACCCCAACATCATTGTCAAACCAGCAGACAAAGGTTCGAAAATAGTCATCATGGATAGACAGCAATACTTACTGGAAGCAAACAGACAACTTACAAACACCTGCTATTACATACCTACCGACCACTCAACCCAAACCAGAACACAACTACAAATAACAACAATATTACGTACCCTATACCACAAAAAATACATTAATCACAAACAACATAACTACCTACTTGGCCCCAACAATCCCCGTCCTCGCCATTTTTACCTCCTTCCCAAAATCCATAAAGACCCCGCCACCTGGACTGTGCCCTTCGAGGTTCCTCCCGGTCGACCCATAGTCTCCGACTGCAACAGCATCACCAATAACATTTCTCGGTACATAGACCATTTCCTCAACCCCCTGTCCACCAAACACCCCACGTACATCAAAGATACATATAATTTTATCAGCATTATCAGGCCCATGGCAGTCCCCCAACAGTCTTTCCTTTTTACAATCGACATAGACAGCCTATACACCAACATCAACACAGAACTCGGAATCCAAATCATCCACTCCATCTTCCAAAAATACCCAGACCCTAATAGACCGGATCCGGAACTCATTCAACTTCTCACTCTCTGTCTCAACAATAATGATTTTAATTTCAACAACCAACAAAATTTACAAATACACGGGACTGCCATGGGCCAACGATTCGCACCATCATATGCCAACTTATACATGAGCGAGTGGGAGCAAGGGGCCCTGGCCAAGTGTACACTACGGCCATCCCTCTTCCTCCGTTTCCTAGACGACATATTCGGTATATGGCCCCACGATCTCCCTGCATTCCATACGTTCATTTCTACCCTCAATAACCATCATAAATCTATCAAAGTCAAATATACCCTAGACCCCAACCAAGTTAATTTCCTCGACACCACCGTCTTTTTTCAAACACTAAATCCCACCTCTAAAGCAATACACACCAAAGTTTATTTCAAGGCCACTGACACTCATGCACTCCTACACAAAACCAGTTATCATCCCAAACACACATTCAAAGGTATCATCAAGTCGCAAATAATCCGATTTCACCGCATCTCTTCATTACCCTCGGACTTTGAAACATCCACCCGTATCCTATTTTCTGGCCTCCGCAAACGCCACTACTCCAAAAGATTCCTCCGCCAAATTAAAAACAGTACCTTGGCCTCCCTTGCTCCCACTCGCTCACAGGACACTTCATACTCCTTCAGACACAACACCCTCCCTCCCCCATCCCCCAACTTTCATCCCTATCCTAACCCTAACCCTGGCCCCAACCCTAACCCTAACCTCTCCCCCTACCTGAACCAAGGTTTGTTTCCCACTCCTAACCCTAACCCTAACCCTAACCCCAACCCTAACCCTAACCCGCACCCCACTCCTAACCCTAACCCTAACCCCAACCCTAACCCTAACCCTAACCCCAACCCGAACCCCAACCCTAATCCTAACCCTAACCCTAACCCTAACCTCTCCCCCTACCTGAACCAAGGTTTGTATCCCAGTACCGAATTCAGGGCAAGCTTAAAGATAAACTTTTTATCACCGAATCACCACTAAATTGGACACAGAACTAACCTTTAGGCTTGATCTCCTAAGGGGCTGCCACAATGGAGGGCGTATGGTGGTAAACAGCTGAAACGCCTGCAGATATTGTGTGTACACCACTGATGAATTAGTTCTGAAATTGTTTAAGAATAACTAGCTTAGCTCCCTGGTAGAATGGAAATGCAACTAGCATCTCCATACTAACAGCGTTACAAAACCTCAACAATAGGCCACAATACAGCAGTACAAATATATGAAGAGGGATAATTCGCTCTCCCAAGGTACATGCTCACAATCCTTTAAGATGTCTGGCTACTGGTTTCTATGTTCTTATGAGACAGGATTACCCCACAGAAATGACGTCAACGACTGGCTCATCCACAACCAAACGAAAATGACGGATCTACAACTATCAGGAATAAAAAGCTTGCGTGGAAAATGATAACTTGGACACTTTCCCACTTTTGAAACAGGACCCAGAGGCTTCAAGTGTATCGAGTCAACTGTTTAAGAAGTTAATAACTGCAACCTGAATGGTGTACATACATAACCTTTCCCTCTAACTGAACCCTTAGGTAACAGGAACATGCTGGATCACAGGACTGTATGCCTAAACATAAGTCCGAAGTATGAGCCACATTTGAAAAAGGAACATTTAATTCACATTTTCTAATAAATTCATAATTCCCATAATTATCAGATCTACTACCTTTCCCTTCAAATAACACTAACCCTAAGGTCACAGGAACATGCTGGATCACAGGACTGTATGCCTAAACATAAGTCCGAGGTATGAGCCACATTTGAAAAATGAATTTTCAATTCATATTTTTTAATAAATTCATAATTCCCATAATTATCAGGCTTATAACCTTTCCCTTCCACTAACCCTAACCCTAAGGCCACAGGAACATGCTGGATCACAGGACTGTATGCCTAAACATAAGTCCGAGGTATGAGCCACATTTGAAAAAGGAATTTTCAATTCATATTTTTTAATAAATTCATAATTCCCATAACTATCAGGTCTATTACCTTTCCCTTCCACTAACCCTAACCCTAAGGTCACAGGAACATGCTGGATCACAGGACTGTATGCCTAAACATAAGTCCGAGGTATGAGCCACATTGGAAAAAGGAATTTTCAATGCATATTTTTTAATAAAGTCATAATTCCCATAATTATCAGGTTTATAACCTTTCCCTTCCACTAACCCTAACCCTAAGGTCACAGGAACATGCTGGATCACAGGACTGTATGCCTAAACATAAGTCCGAGGTATGAGCCACATTGGAAAAAGGAATTTTCAATGCATATTTTTTAATAAAGTCATAATTCCCATAATTATCAGGTCTATAACCTTTCCCCTCCACTAACCCTAACCTTAAAGTCACAGGAACATGCTGGATCACAGGACTGTATGCCTAAACATAAGTCCGAGGTATGAGCCACATTTGAAAAAGGAATTTTCAATTCATATTTTTTAATAAATTCATAATTCCCATAACTATCAGGTCTATTACCTTTCCCTTCCACTAACCCTAACCCTAAGGTCACAGGAACATGCTGGATCACAGGACTGTATGCCTAAACATAAGTCCGAGGTATGAGCCACATTTGAAAAAGGAATTTTCAATTCATATTTTTTAATAAATTCATAATTCCCATAACTATCAGGTCTATTACCTTTCCCTTCCACTAACCCTAACCCTAAGGTCACAGGAACATGCTGGATCACAGGACTGTATGCCTAAACATAAGTCCGAGGTATGAGCCACATTTGAAAAATGAATTTTCAATTCATATTTTTTAATAAATTCATAATTCCCATAACTATCAGGTTTATAACCTTTCCCTTCCACTAACCCTAACCCTAAGGTCACAGGAACATGCTGGATCACAGGACTGTATGCCTAAACATAAGTCCGAGGTATGAGCCACATTTGAAAAATGAATTTTCAATTTATATTTTTTAATAAATTCATAATTCCCATAATTATCAGGTCTATTACCTTTCCCTTCCACTAACCCTAACCCTAAGGCCACAGGAACATGCTGGATCACAGGACTGTATGCCTAAACATAAGTCCGAGGTAGGAGCCACATTTGAAAAAGGAATTTTCAATTCATATTTTTTAATAAATTCATAATTCCCATAATTATCAGGTTTATAACCTTTCCCTTCCACTAACCCTAACCCTAAGGCCACAGGAACATGCTGGATCACAGGACTGTATGCCTAAACATAAGTCCGGGTGTGAGCCACATTTGAAAAATGAATTTTTAATTCATATTTTTTGATAAAGTCATAATTCCCATAATTATCAGGTTTATAACCTTTCCCTTCCACTAACCCTAACCCTAAGGCCACAGGAACATGCTGGATCACAGGACTGTATGCCTAAACATAAGTCCGAGGTAGGAGCCACATTTGAAAAATGAATTTTTAATTCATATTCTTTAATAAACCCATAATCCCCTCTCATTAACCCTATCCCGATAAAAACCCTCCGACCAACATATCACGAGTACACAGAATCAGGGAACAGATAATACACCACAATAGGAACAGACGACAGCAAGAACTGATGAACAAGGAGGCCCCGGCCTACCACTGCACACGACACACAACTAACCACAACCACACTCAGGGAGCCTTTAAAGCTCCATTTCACACGGTACATAAACGAACAACACCCCGGGAGGTATTAAACAAAACACAACCAATAAACCCCCCCCCCCTCCCCCTTAATAATCTGGAACAAATCAATACTCCAACAAATACCATAATTCCTCTTCACTCTACTCTATTCCCCCCCCCCCCCCCCCCCCCCTTCTTTTCCTCCCCTCCTTCCTCTCTCTCTACAACACATGACACACACGGATACGGACCCTGTGTCTAACACACCCATTTTTTAAAAAATATAGATCCAGAAATGCACGGAGTTTCCCACGGCCTCCTGAGTTACTCCAAGACCATCCCAGCACACGCAGCAACCATCAGTTAGGTCCTGAGCGACAGTGCACCTCCCTTGGCACCTATACCAAACTCCATGGTGGTTGAACAGGAGTCCGAACTGGGACATCACGTAGGAGGGGGCCATTGAGCCTAACCCCAACCCCAACCCTAACCCTAACCCTAACCCACCCTAACCCTAACCCTAACCCTGAAAGGGAAGAAGGAAAACATAGTTAGTTAGTGTTGGTTAACACTTGCTACAACATCTTGGTTCACACTTGCCACAACATCTTGGTTTGTACTTGCCACAACATCTTGGTTTGTACTTACCTGAACACATTGCTTGATACTTACCTCAGCACATTTGTTCATAGTTGCGAGAACATATTTGTTCATACGCAACTTGAAGAAATTGAAACACAAAAATGACAGACTTGGCAGACGAGTTATTTCATGTGGGCATTGAGAACACTACCACTTTATTGGATTCCTTCGAAGAGTTCTCATCTCTTGACGAGTTTCTCCATGCCGACGTATACCTCCCATTTCACTCCACCACTGTGTCGCATCCAAATGTTTTTCTGAAATTCGAATATGACGTTGATGGTGTGGTGGTGGAGTTCAAAGACCTGAAGGGGATGATAGGTGCTATGCATCACCTCTCACTTCCTCGTTTCTCCCCGGCAATGCTGAAGCCGCACTATGCCATTTTGAAAAAGCACGAAGACCTGACGCGGTACAGCCCTGATGGTCTTCGTGCATTCAAAAACTGTGTCGGCCACACCCTCGGACATGTTGAAGGCGGTTATTACATGGTAATGACCGTTCTTCCTGCGAACAAGCAGAATCCTGACAGCAGGCTCTTCAAAAAGGACTTGTACACCTTGTTCGCCACAGAAATATTCAATCTTGTCACAGACCACTTCCAGAAACTGCTGTCCCAACTGTCACCGAAGGACATGAGGAGACCAACGGTGCAGAAGCAGGGGTCTTGTGATACGCGGAAGTATCACATACTCCTCCAGGACAGCATGTTCATCATGAGCCTGCTTGACAAGGCCATAAAAATGTCAGACACATGCCCTCATCTGAAGTTGAGAGTGTATCTCAACCAATTTGGCCAGAAGTTTCACGGCACACTGGACGTGGTAGAGTTTGCCAACCCCGTGGACGTGCAGTCCATGTCTGTCCATGTTGCCTGCCATGTCTCTGCAAGGGATCCGGACACTCACCTGCTCTTCGCCAGGTATGGGCTGGATGAGCTAGTGGGGACAAGAGGGACGTTGTTCACGACCCTCTGCATCCACGAAGCCTGCAATTTCCAGTCCAACCTGGACAACAAACCGCTGGACATCGATGAGGACCTGAGGGGCATACTTGGCTGGACTGGCAACGTGCGCTTCATCCAGATGTATGTCAATGCACCGCATGCATACATGCAGATGGGGTTCAAGCACCCAGTCAGTGGGGTGATGGTGTCATGCGGCCTGGCACACCCCAACTACCACGGTGCCATGCTGAAGCGTGCACGCAGCTACATCCAGCACATAGAAGACCTGAAGGCCAGAATGGTGGTGCAGCTAGGGTGTCGGATTGAGGCGGTGCTTCAATTTGACGATGACATCCCAATGTCCGTCACCCCAGCTGACCATTTTCAGTTGGACGCGCTCCACTCCCTGTTTGCAGAGCATGACCTGCTGCTGCCCTTCAAGGACACTGCATCAGGGGAAGGTCTTCTGCCCACCCTATCTGCCGCAATAGGGTTCTTGACCAACAGACTCAAGGACGACCTCAAGACCTACGGTGGACGGTCACATTTTGATGCGGTGTGGCGGAGCTACCAAGCTGAGTTGGCGCTGGAGGAGATGATTTTCGGGAGACCCCTCTCTCCACTTGACCACCAGTTGAGCGCCTGTCTGGGCACTAGCTCAGTTAGCGACAAGAGCCTCACAAAGAGCAGGGGTTTCCTGGGATTGTCTCCTCACAACAGAGCCACCTCAGAAGAAAGCCTGCCACCCTTGCACAACTGGACCAAGAATGCCACCCAGGAGTTAAGGATCCAACGGCTCTTCCCACTGTGCCAGGTCCTGGAGGCTGAGGAGGCCGTGATCGGTCCTTGTTTAATACGGGTGCTGCTGGGTGACATCCTGATGAGGAACAGCCCCCTGCCAATTGCAGAACTCAAAAGCAGCACACCTCCAGGTAGGCTGGTGGGGGCAATCCCACTGGAGGAGTTCTGCAAGGACCTGGCAGAAAAGGACAGCTTCCCTCCTCCAAACACGTTCGGACGTGCGCGGGTGTTGGTGCAAAGTGCAGGGAAGGACGTTTATCAATGTCTGCTGAAGGGGTTCCTTGCAGAAAAGATAGTGTTCTTCCCTGCTATCAAGTTTAGGGACATCAAGGGGGGTAGGAGGCTGTGGTGGAAAAACAAGCAGTTTATCCATCTCCACCTAGGTGACCATGTCCCTTCCCCACTGAGTGACACTGCAAAAGCAACAATGCAGGTGTGCCAGGAGATAGAGCTGCGATCCCTGGCATACAGCAGAACACTCGAGAAATACCAGGACCATGGTATGCCATGGATGGAGAAGGTTGTGAGTCTTCTGCCACCTACACTGCAGGGGAGGCCAAAGGTCAATGTCCTGACCTTTGTAAGTTGCATTGGACTGATCATGAATGGGGACTTTGTGGATTACACCCACTTTAAGACCCTGTTACATGACATGTCCAAAGTGACTTCGCAGGGAGACCTCCAGAAACTCCAAATACTGTCACGATGGACCCTCCCAAAGGTCTTCAACATGACCATTTGGAAAATTCATGAATCCATCCCAGTCCGTCTGAACGTGCAGACAACAAAGACGTTGAAATGCCTCGTGCCAGAAGAGGAGGGAAGGTCCTATGAGCAACCTCTGGATGACGTGCAGGCAGTGGATACTGACCTGGATGAGGTGGGTCCTGGGGAGATGACCAAAGCCATGTGCCTACCTGCAGGAACATCGAAGCGCTGGTCCCAGACAGAGATGTCCCTCATCAACCTGGACCCCAAGCTGAAGCCCAAGGCAGCTTATGACCTCTACATTGAGGCATGCAGACAGAAGCGCATGCTTACAAGGACTTATAGGTCCTTCTGCCAACGCCGTTCAGCTCTGATGAAGAAGTAATTCTTCTGTTTTGTTCTGTCTGTTAGTGTTCTGGGCCTGCGTTCTGCCTGTCTGTATGTTTGTGTTTTATGTATTAAAACATAAAAAAGACCAAAAAAAAAAAAAAAAAAACCCACAAAAGACAAAAAAAAAAACTCAATTTCCTCCAACAAATGCTCTGCCTTGTCGTGGCGTTGGGGCTTAAGTGCCTCAGGTGTTTTGTGGACTCCAGAGACTGGCTCTACCCAGCAGGTCTACCACTGATTGGTGAGCCAGTACTCCACAAAACCACTGAGGCACAACCAAAGAGCTAACCATATTACAAAGTCACTTACCTGTGAAATTCATGTAATATAATGGGTTTCCTTTACTAATTTATGCCTGAACATGTCAGTTTTACTTACCTTAACCACTCGGAATTCCTTGCTGGACCCACCTCTGCATACTGGACACTCAGTAGCGCCACCTGTGGAAAGAAAAAAATAAATATTACTACACAAATAGTTAATGCCAATCAACTCCAAATGACCTGAAACGTGCTCCTAACAACATCCTGAAGAAAGGTTTTTGGACTCCACACTTGGTCATTTTTTTCACCATCCGTTCAGTCATCCGGGATTAGTTTTTCGTGAATAACTCCGGAACCGTACGACAACTACCGTTTTGGACAACTACATCCAACGATACAAAAAACAGTTAGAAAACACCTAACCCTCCCTTCTCTCTCTCTTCCCCCCCCCCTTCTTTTCTCTCTAACCTCAAAAGAACAAAAGAAAAAATAACTTAATTTCTAAAAAACTAGAGAAATATTCAATTAATACTTTTCAACAAACCCATAATTCCCTTAAATAGCAGGGACACATCCTCTCCCTCACACTAACCCTAAAGTCACAGGAACATGCTGGATCACAGGACTGTATGCCTAAACATAAGTCCGGTTATGAGCCACATTTGAAAAATGAATTTTTAATTAATAATTTTCAATAAATTCATAATTCCCATAACTATCAGTTAATAAACTTCCATTCCACTAACCCTAACCCCAAAGGAATAGGACCAGGCCTTGTCACGGGACTGCACGCCTAACCACGACCGGGACTCACTTTCCACAATTCAAAAAAATAACACTAATGTGTAATGCTGCTTATAAAAATGGAATAACTTCTCTTCTGCTCTCCCTGCTTTTACAGCACACATTACACACACCGATAAGGACCCGGCGTCTATTGCACCCACTTGAAACATAACTCAGAAATGCACGGAGTTTCCCACAGCCTCCTGAGGGACTCCAAGACCATCTCAGTACACGCAGCAGCCACCAACTGGGTTACGTAAGAGGGAGCCATCCTCAATCCGACTGTTACTGCTCTGCTCTGCTCTGGCTTAAACCGAGTACTGCAAATGCACACTTCTGAAATGCATCCAACAATACCCACCTACTCCAAAACCTTCACCACTTACTGCTACTCACCCTCACTTTTTCCTCACAAACAATGGTATAATAATGACAAGTTTAAACTTGAAATACTCTAAAGATTTTCCATTCTCAGAATTATTCAGGACCAATAATGTACAATATTAAGAACCCCTAAATATAAATATCAAGTCACCTTTGAATTTCCGAATCTGTCAGACAGAAATTGGGTAAATTAAGGTGAGGAGATTCTCAACAAACGGTGGGAAACCTTTACCAAAAACAGGACTACAAGATTTCATCACCCAAAGGTAAGTGTTTGAAGAATCCACAAAAAAACGAGGAACCTCTGGCTCCCTCTAGTGGAGCAACACACTAGAATCCACCCGGAGGGGAGAACACACCCCACAGGTGGGTCAACCAACCAGAGAGCAGGACCCTCCCCACGTGACCAGAAAACCCAAAGGACCAATGAGAGAACAGGACACACCCTCTCCCAGGAAGCAACACGATACAGGTAGGAGGGAACAAATTCACAAACAGATGGAATCCCAACAAGGACAGACCTGAAATAGACTCCAGGAGTATCTTTCTTGACTCCATCTTTCTGGAATCAACCTTCTTGCAACCCCAAGCTCCTGGGAACAGACATTAGGCTGCAAACAACACATCCAGGAGAATCCAGAACACCTCCGGAAGGATTCCACACAAATTCCAGAGGAATTCAACAATGCAGGCGAACGGACCCCTTTTTCCCTCCAAAATCTTCCAACCAGGACAAACAAACAGACCCTCTCATTCCACCAAACTGGTAAGCACACTCAAACTATGAGAGTTACATTGGAAGAATTTTGATGTAAAAAAACAAGAGCTAAACTGTACAAGGTTTTTTGAAAGTATCGTTTTACTCTGGTTATAAGCAACTTTTAACAATTTGGGAAAAACAACAGGCCCTTGCTTTACAAAAACAGAGTCACCACATGGGGGAGACCTTGGGCTCAAACAACAGGTCCGCCATTTTGAACAAAGACAGGACAACAGGTCCACCATTTTGAACTAAAACAGAATAACAGAAACGGAACAGAATAAAACCGAATTCAGGGCAAGCTTAAAGATAAACTTTTTATCACCGAATCACCACTAAATTGGACACAGAACTAACCTTTAGGCTTGATCTCCTAAGGGGCTGCCACAATGGAGGGCGTATGGTGGTAAACAGCTGAAACGCCTGCAGATATTGTGTGTACACCACTGATGAATTAGTTCTGAAATTGCTTAAGAATAACTAGCTTAGATCCCTGGTAGAATGGAAATGCAACTAACAGCGTTACAAAACCTCAACAATAGGCCACAATACAGCAGTACAAATATATGAAGAGGGATAATTCGCTCTCCCAAGGTACATGCTCACAATCCTTTAAGATGTCTGGCTATTGGTTTCTATGTTCTTATGAGACAGGATTACCCAACAGAAATGACGTCAACGACTGGCTCATCCACAACCAAACGAAAAGGACGGATCTACAACTATCAGGAATAAAAAGCTTGCGTGGAAAATGATAACTTGGACACTTTCCCACTTTTGAAACAGGACCCAGAGACTTCAAGTGTATCGAGTCAACTGTTTAAGAAGTTTATAACTGCAACCTGAATGGTGTACATACATAACCTTTGCCTCTAACTGAACCCTTAGGTAACAGGAACATGCTGGATCACAGGACTGTATGCCTAAATATAAGTCCGAAGTATGAGCCACATTTGAAAAAGGAACATTTAATTCACATTTTCTAATAAATTCATAATTCCCATAATTATCGGATCTACTACCTTTCCCTTCAAATAACACTAACCCTAAGGTCACAGGAACATGCTGGATCACAGAACTGTATGCCTAAACATAAGTCCGAGGTATGAGCCACATTTGAAAAATGAATTTTCAATTCATATTTTTTAATAAATCCACAATTCCCATAATTATCAGGTCTATTACCTTTCCCTTCCACTAACCCTAACCCTAAGGTCACAGGAACATGCTGGATCACAGGACTGTATGCCTAAACATAAGTCCGAGGTATGAGCCACATTTGAAAAATGAACTTTTAATTCATATTTTCTAATAAATTCATAATTCCCATAATTATCAGGTCTATTACCTTTCCCTTCCACTAACCCTAACCCTAAAGCCACAGGAGCATGCTGGATCACAGGACTGTATGCCTAAACATAAGTCCGAGGTATGAGCCACATTTGAAAAAGGAATTTTCAATGCATATTTTTTAATAAAGTCATAATTCCCATAATTATCAGGTTTATAACCTTTCCCTTCCACTAACCCTAACCTTAAAGTCACAGGAACATGCTGGATCACAGGACTGTATGCCTAAACATAAGTCCGAGGTATGAGCCACATTTGAAAAATGAACTTTTAATTCATATTTTCTAATAAATTCATAATTCCCATAATTATCAGGTCTATTACCTTTCCCTTCCACTAACCCTAACCCTAAAGCCACAGGAGCATGCTGGATCACAGGACTGTATGCCTAAACATAAGTCCGAGGTATGAGCCACATTTGAAAAAGGAATTTTCAATGCATATTTTTTAATAAAGTCATAATTCCCATAATTATCAGGTTTATAACCTTTCCCTTCCACTAACCCTAACCTTAAAGTCACAGGAACATGCTGGATCACAGGACTGTATGCCTAAACATAAGTCCGAGGTATGAGCCACATTTGAAAAATGAATTTTTAATTCATATTTTTTAATAAAGTCATAATTCCCATAATTATCAGGTTTATAACCTTTCCCTTCCACTAACCCTAACCTTAAAGTCACAGGAACATGCTGGATCACAGGACTGTATGCCTAAACATAAGTCCGAGGTATGAGCCACATTTGAAAAATGAATTTTTAATTCATATTTTTTAATAAAGTCATAATTCCCATAATTATCAGGTCTATAACCTTTCCCCTCCACTAACCCTAACCTTAAAGTCACAGGAACATGCTGGATCGCAGGACTGTATGCCTAAACATAAGTCCGAGGTATGAGCCACATTTGAAAAATGAACTTTTAATTCATATTTTCTAATAAATTCATAATTCCCATAATTATCAGGTCTATTACCTTTCCCTTCCACTAACCCTAACCCTAAAGCCACAGGAGCATGCTGGATCACAGGACTGTATGCCTAAACATAAGTCTGAGGTATGAGCCACATTTGAAAAAGGAATTTTCAATGCATATTTTTTAATAAAGTCATAATTCCCATAATTATCAGGTCTATAACCTTTCCCCTCCACTAACCCTAACCTTAAAGTCACAGGAACATGCTGGATCGCAGGACTGTATGCCTAAACATAAGTCCGAGGTATGAGCCACATTTGAAAAATGAACCTTTAATTCATATTTTCTAATAAATTCATAATTCCCATAATTATCAGGTTTATAACCTTTCCCTTCCACTATTCCTAACCCTAAGGTCACAGGAACATGCTGGATCACAGGACTGTATGCCTAAACATAAGTCCGAGGTATGAGCCACATTTGAAAAAGGAATTTTCAATTCATATTTTTTAATAAATTCATAATTCCCATAACTATCAGGTTTATAACCTTTCCCTTCCACTAACCCTAACCCTAAGGTCACAGGAACATGCGGGATCACAGGACTGTATGCCTAAACATAAGTCCGGGTGTGAGCCACATTTGAAAAATGAATTTCTAATTCATATTTTTTGATAAAGTCATAATTCCCATAATTATCAGGTTTATAACCTTTCCCTTCCACTAACCCTAACCCTAAGGTCACAGGAACATGCTGGATCACAGGACTGTATGCCTAAACATAAGTCCGAGGTATGAGCCACATTTGAAAAATGAACCTTTAATTCATATTTTCTAATAAAGTCATAATCCCCTCTCATTAACCCTATCCCGATAAAAACCCTCCGACCAACATATCACGAGTATACAGAATCAGGGAACAGATAATACACCACAATAGGAACAGACGACAGCAAGAACTGATGAACAAGGAGGCCCCGGCCTACCACTGCACACGACACACAACTAACCACAACCACACTCAGGGAGCCTTTAAAGCTCCATTTCACATGGTACATAAACGAACAACACCCCGGGAGGTATTAAACAAAACACAACCAATAAACCCCCCCCTCCCCCTTATTAATCTGGAACAAATTAATACTCCAACAAATACCATAATTCCTCTTCACTCTACTCTTCCCCCCCCCCCTTCTTTTCCTCTCCTCCTTCCTCTCTTTCTACAACACATGACACACACGGATACGGACCTTGTGTCTAACACACCCACTTTTTAAAAAAAAATATAGATCCAGAAATGCACGGAGTTTCCCACGGCCTCCTGAGTTACTCCAAGACCATTCCAGCACACGCAGCAACCATCAGTCGGATCCTGAGCGACAGTGCACCACCCTTGGCACCCACACCAAACTCCATGGTGATGGAACAGGAGTCCGAACTGGGATATCACGTAGGAGGGGGCCATTGAGCCTAACCCCAACCCCAACCCTATTCCTAACCCTAACCCTAACCCTAACCCTACCCTAACCCTAACCCTAACCCTACTTACCTGGAACTAGGGTTTTTGACTGTGGGACTTGGTGAAAATTTTGGGAAATTGACCAAGTATTTTGTCAAAAATCATGTCTCCAAAATAGGTACCAAATGACTCCAAATGGCCTGAAACGTGCTCCTAACAACTTTCCCCAGGGTCCTTTTTGTCTGTGGGACTAGGTAAAAAATCACCCCCCCTTCATGAAATGCTCAATTTCCGAAGGTCAATGAACATGGGCAAGTGAGGTGTCTACAGACTCGGGGGGACCTGCTGAGCACGGGGAACCAACTCCCAGCTCGATACCACCTTCCCAGCCTGACCTGCACTTGGGCCAAAAATGAATGGGAGTCTATGGCAGCCATAGGAAGGGAGGGGCCTAGGACCACCAAACTTGGTGGACACCTGGGGGGCCCCCTGGGGACTATACACACCAAGTTTGGTCCAATGAGCACTTGTACTTTTTGAGTTATTTCGAGTGAGCAAATTTTTCTTATAATGGGAGTCAATGACAGCCACGTCATAGGAATAAGCCACACCCACCAAACTCGGTGGGCATGTAGGTACCCTCCCACAGACTCTCTGTGCCAAGTTTGGTCTCCCTACCCTAACCCTTTTGAGTTATTTTGAGTGAGCAAATCCATTTTCTGGTTTTCATCCTATATCCTAACCCTAACCCTAACCCTAACCCTAACCGGACATAGGGGAGTGCTTGTGTACGTTATACTTACCTGGAACCAGAAGAAAGGACCTGGAAAGGAGAAAAAAAAGTTAAATTAAATTTGACATGCCTTGGTGGTCCCGTGGACTCTGGGAATTGGGTCTAGTCAGCTGGTCTACTACTGCCGTACCAATCAGCAGTAGACCAGCTGACTAGGCCCAATCCCCTGAGTCCACAGGACCACCAGGGCGTCCAATGCGAGGCTCCCGAGTCTCTATGACCTTTCGTTCCGGAGCTATTCAACAAAAAACGTTTAGGAGCACGTTTCAGGCCATTTGGAGTCTATTGGTACCTATTTTGGAAACAGGATTTTTGACAAAATACTTACCATAAATTAGCCACATACATCTTTGACCAGAACAACCGACTCTCGCCAGGAGTTGCACCTGGAATTTCCACCCAAAGGATGGCTGTGTTTCTGTTACACCACAAGAGTTTGGGTTTGTTTTTTTTGGTCCAAGAACGTTGGCTTTTTTTTTTTTTTTTTTTTTTTTTTCGTTCCAAGAACGTTTTTTTTTGTTGTTGTTGTTCCAAGAACGTTGGCTTTCTTTTTTTATTCTTCGAAGAACCTTTTTTTTTTTTTTCGAAGAACGTTTTTTTTTGTTTGTGTCGAAGAACGTTGGCTTTCTTTTTTTTTGTTCCAAGAACGTTGGCTTTTTTTTTATTCTTCGAAGAACCTTTTTTTTCGAAGAACGTATTTTTTTTTTTGTTGGAAGAACGTTGGCTTTTTTTTTTATTCTTCGAAGAACCTTTTTTTTTTTTTTCCGAAGAAAGTTTTTTTTTTTTGTTCGAAGAACGTTGGCTTTCTTTTTTATTCTTCGAAGAACTTTTTTTTTTTTTTCGAAGAACGTTTTTTTTTTTTGTACGAAGAACGTTGGCTTTCTTTTTTTTGTTCCAAGAACGTTGGCTTTTTTTTTTTTTGTTCCACTAACATTTACTTTTTTGTGGGGGTCCGAGGAAGAGGTTTTTTTTTAATGGGAACTTTTTACAATATATACAATGTGTCATCTCCTTTCAATGCTTATCTAGTAATCTCCGCCTCTTTGTTTCGAAGGAGTTGAAGGTCCGGATATGGAACCCCCTTTCTTGGCAGAGATTGACATACTCATTGTATGCCTCCCTGGGGGTGCTCTTTGGATTTTTTGTTGCAATGTCCATTTCCCATGCCTGCCAACGTACTCTGACATTTGCAGCCAGGACATGGCTCACTGACTTGAGAGATGGCACCTCCTCTACCTCCACTTCTGGGACCTCCTCGAATTGAATGTCCTCCCTGGGTGGTGGGGGCTGGTTCCTAGCGTCATGGGGTACAGGGTTCCTGGGCTTGTTGATCCTGTACGGGATTGATTTGTGGAGTTTCCACACTCTGATGGCAGTCACCTTCTCCAGGAGGTCCCGACCTTGTATGAGCCTCTTCTGCATTGTAGCCTGGCTAAGGGGCATGTCTTGGCTAAGTTGTTTAAAGACATTGTAGTCCACAAAATCATTGTTCATCCTCAGGCCAATACAGCTGAGGAAGGTCAGCTGCGTAAGCCTGGCCTGAGGGTCCAAAGTGGGAAGCCTCTTCACAATCAATGACAGCCAGGGCATGCCATAGATGCGGTACGGCTCAAGGTTTCTGCCGTATGTCACTCTCAGGCGCTCCATTTCGGTGCACACATCTGTGGACAGTGTTGCCATCTGTGCGTCTTCCGGTGGATTTGAGTTTTCAGGGTGGACAGCCATGAAGTGATTGACGACCCTGCGTACACAGTACCTCGTGCTTTTGTCCTTGGCCCTTAGCAGTGGGAAATGGCGGATCTTCAGCTCCCCCATACCCAACAGTAGGCAAGCAGCCACGTCATGCCCAGCGTCTCTGACGAGCTGCTTCCCCCTGTTGAAAGTATGGGGGAAGCTGAAGTTGTACGTTTCAGCCAGCTGCTTCGCCAGGCCCTCTGTTGTCACGCTGCCGACAAGCCGCTCCCCCTCTGGCAATTTTTCAGCCTGCAAGATGTACAGTGGCAGGGAGCTGGTGTCAAAGATATCACCAATGATAACCTTGAGCATCTCTGCACCGAGAACTGAGGGCGCTGTTCCCATGGCTTCCAACATGGGAAACAGCCGCCTCACCCTGAATTGCAGCTGTCTGTTGCCAGTCCATGTTCTCAATGGGGGAGGGTTGTCGCCCTCGGCTGCAGAATTGAATGGGGCCAGGCCCAGAACACCCCTGGCATGGGTGACACTCCTGTCACTAACTGTACAGGTGCCGAGGGAGGCACTGTAGTGTCTGTCGTGATGAGAACATGGATGCCCATAGGCCATCTCCTCAAACGCAAGTTCGAGCTGGTAGGCCCTCCATGCAGGCTCAAAACCCCCTTTCCCCGCACATTCATCCAGAAGCTTTAAGAGGTTGTCTCCAATGTATGACACGGTCCTCTTACTACACTCAAGGACTGCCTTGCCTTGGAAGGGCAGCAAGACAGGGCGTTTGGAGACCAGATTCAGCAGCGCATTTTCGTTGGTGTACTCCTGTGGTAAGTACATCTTCTTAATGCTTGATGGTTCTTCAAACCTGGCCACATACTCTAACCTGGCCCCCAGCTGGCCCACTATCTTCCTCGCCATGTCTTTCACGTGGCTCACATAACTCCAGGCTTGTGTGTCCATAGCCTGCTTTGTGGCCACATGTTGGAGACCACAGAGAGTTATGAGGCCGCTGACGGGATGGAAGTACTTCATATGGTACTTCACGTGAGGGGAAGTGGTGTAGAGTTGGAAAAATGTCACTGGGGCCTTGCAGATCTTAAACAGCTCCTTCTTTATCCCCAACTCTCTGCCATCCAGGGGGGTCTGCATATTGATGGCCTCATGCATCCCGAGGCAGCTGTAGAGGCTGGAGTTAGGCCCAACAATTTCCTGGAGGCCATTGCGTGCCCACATGAGGTGTGTCTGGTGGTCTTGTGCAGTGATAGTGCATGCACAGTGCACTGTAATGCTGTGGACTTCCAATTGGTCGATGAAGTCCATTAACACGCAGCCTGGCTGTTTCTGGCCGAACCGTGTAACTGTTGGCACAATCATCACCGCTGTGTTTTGTGAATTTACCTCATCAATGGAGGCCTGCAGCAGCTGAAGCACAAAGCCCAGATCCTGATCCAGGACTTCAAACTTTTCTATGTCCATCAGGTGCTGCTTCTGGATTGTTGGCCTGCAGAGGTCTTCCTCTGTCAAATTCAGGAGCCTGTCCTTGAAGTTTTCTCCAAGCTGCCTGAAGACATTGACAGCAACTTCCAGGAATTTGGTTTTATCAAGGAGGTGTTCTTCAGGCTTCTTCATATCTTGAGGGAGAACCACCAAATTGAAAAAGTAGCCCCCGTCCAGGTTGGCTACGTAGGCCCCTCTACAATTGCGGAAGGCCTGGATGCCTTTCTTTGTGAGGTCTTTCAGTTTTAAATGCTTTTTCAGGAAAGGAAAGTGATCCGTCAAATGCATTATCTTGGACGGCATCTTGAGGAAGTGGAGGCCCCCTATTATTGCTGTCACCTTGTGGAGCTGAATCACCACGCCATCCACATCATATCCCAGATTGAGCTCCCATTCTGGGTTTTCAATTATGGATGCATGCAAAGGGACCCTGACCTGGGATGACTCAATGAATGCTTGGTGGGTATCAAATGCACCTAGGGCAGCCTCAATGTTTTCATTGTTCATCACCCCAACATCAATATGCACAGAGGGAAAGATAAACGGATGCTCTGGTTCACAATCACTCATGATTATTTCCACTTTAATAAACACACTGGCTTTAGAAGCTGTGAGCAGTTCACTGTTCGAAAGTTGAGAGCAGAACGAGCTCTCTCCCTCACTCCACTCTATTTATACCCGCTCCTCCCAACCCCTCCCCTACCTGTTTTTAGTTCGTGTTGACTTTTCAGCAACAGTTTTCAGTTCTGCTTTTAAATGTTCATGTTTTTAAACTATTGTATTTCGTGTTGACTTTTCAGCAACAGTTTTCAGTTCTGCTTTTAAATGTTCATGTTTTTAAACTATTGTATTTCGTGTTGACTTTTCTCACCAGCGCCTTGGTGGTCCTGTGGACACTGGGGATTGGGTCTGGCCAGCTGGTCTACTGCTGTTTGGTACGGCAGCAGTAGACCAGCTGGCTAGACCCAATCCCCAGAGTCCACAGGACCACTAGGGCAATACCAAAGAGTCCAAATAGTTGCACAATCGTATTTCGTGTTGACTTTTCAGCAACAGGTTTCAGTTCTGCTTTTAAATGTTCATGTTTTTAAACTATTGTATTTCGTGTTGACTTTTCTCACCAGCGCCTTGGTGGTCCTGTGGACACTGGGGATTGGGTCTGGCCAGCTGGTCTACTGCTGTTTGGTACGGCAGCAGTAGACCAGCTGGCTAGACCCAATCCCCAGAGTCCACAGGACCACTAGGGCAATACCACAGAGTCCAAATAGTTGCACAATCGTATTTCGTGTTGACTTTTCAGCAACAGGTTTCAGTTCTGCTTTTAAATGTTCATGTTTTTAAACTATTGTATTTCGTGTTGACTTTTCTCACCAGCGCCTTGGTGGTCCTGTGGACACTGGGGATTGGGTCTGGCCAGCTGGTCTACTGCTGTTTGGTACGGCAGCAGTAGACCAGCTGGCTAGACCCAATCCCCAGAGTCCACAGGACCACTAGGGCAATACCAAAGAGTCCAAATAGTTGCACAATCGTATTTCGTGTTGACTTTTCAGCAACAGGTTTCAGTTCTGCTTTTAAATGTTCATGTTTTTAAACTATTGTATTTCGTGTTGACTTTTCTCACCAGCGCCTTGGTGGTCCTGTGGACACTGGGGATTGGGTCTGGCCAGCTGGTCTACTGCTGTTTGGTACGGCAGCAGTAGACCAGCTGGCTAGACCCAATCCCCAGAGTCCACAGGACCACTAGGGCAATACCAAAGAGTCCAAATAGTTGCACAATCGTATTTCGTGTTGACTTTTCAGCAACAGGTTTCAGTTCTGCTTTTAAATGTTCATGTTTTTAAACTATTGTATTTCGTGTTGACTTTTCTCACCAGCGCCTTGGTGGTCCTGTGGACACTGGGGATTGGGTCTGGCCAGCTGGTCTACTGCTGTTTGGTACGGCAGCAGTAGACCAGCTGGCTAGACCCAATCCCCAGAGTCCACAGGACCACTAGGGCAATACCAAAGAGTCCAAATAGTTGCACAATCGTATTTCGTGTTGACTTTTCAGCAACAGGTTTCAGTTCTGCTTTTAAATGTTCATGTTTTTAAACTATTGTATTTCGTGTTGACTTTTCTCACCAGCGCCTTGGTGGTCCTGTGGACACTGGGGATTGGGTCTGGCCAGCTGGTCTACTGCTGTTTGGTACGGCAGCAGTAGACCAGCTGGCTAGACCCAATCCCCAGAGTCCACAGGACCACTAGGGCAATACCACAGAGTCCAAATAGTTGCACAATCGTATTTCGTGTTGACTTTTCAGCAACAGGTTTCAGTTCTGCTTTTAAATGTTCATGTTTTTAAACTATTGTATTTCGTGTTGACTTTTCTCACCAGCGCCTTGGTGGTCCTGTGGACACTGGGGATTGGGTCTGGCCAGCTGGTCTACTGCTGTTTGGTACGGCAGCAGTAGACCAGCTGGCTAGACCCAATCCCCAGAGTCCACAGGACCACTAGGGCAATACCACAGAGTCCAAATAGTTGCACAATCGTATTTCGTGTTGACTTTTCAGCAACAGGTTTCAGTTCTGCTTTTAAATGTTCATGTTTTTAAACTATTGTATTTCGTGTTGACTTTTCTCACCAGCGCCTTGGTGGTCCTGTGGACACTGGGGATTGGGTCTGGCCAGCTGGTCTACTGCTGTTTGGTACGGCAGCAGTAGACCAGCTGGCTAGACCCAATCCCCAGAGTCCACAGGACCACTAGGGCAATACCAAAGAGTCCAAATAGTTGCACAATCGTATTTCGTGTTGACTTTTCAGCAACAGGTTTCAGTTCTGCTTTTAAATGTTCATGTTTTTAAACTATTGTATTTCGTGTTGACTTTTCTCACCAGCGCCTTGGTGGTCCTGTGGACACTGGGGATTGGGTCTGGCCAGCTGGTCTACTGCTGTTTGGTACGGCAGCAGTAGACCAGCTGGCTAGACCCAATCCCCAGAGTCCACAGGACCACTAGGGCAATACCAAAGAGTCCAAATAGTTGCACAATCGTATTTCGTGTTGACTTTTCAGCAACAGGTTTCAGTTCTGCTTTTAAATGTTCATGTTTTTAAACTATTGTATTTCGTGTTGACTTTTCTCACCAGCGCCTTGGTGGTCCTGTGGACACTGGGGATTGGGTCTGGCCAGCTGGTCTACTGCTGTTTGGTACGGCAGCAGTAGACCAGCTGGCTAGACCCAATCCCCAGAGTCCACAGGACCACTAGGGCAATACCACAGAGTCCAAATAGTTGCACAATCGTATTTCGTGTTGACTTTTCAGCAACAGGTTTCAGTTCTGCTTTTAAATGTTCATGTTTTTAAACTATTGTATTTCGTGTTGACTTTTCTCACCAGCGCCTTGGTGGTCCTGTGGACACTGGGGATTGGGTCTGGCCAGCTGGTCTACTGCTGTTTGGTACGGCAGCAGTAGACCAGCTGGCTAGACCCAATCCCCAGAGTCCACAGGACCACTAGGGCAATACCAAAGAGTCCAAATAGTTGCACAATCGTATTTCGTGTTGACTTTTCAGCAACAGGTTTCAGTTCTGCTTTTAAATGTTCATGTTTTTAAACTATTGTATTTCGTGTTGACTTTTCTCACCAGCGCCTTGGTGGTCCTGTGGACACTGGGGATTGGGTCTGGCCAGCTGGTCTACTGTTGTTTGGTACGGCAGCAGTAGACCAGCTGGCTAGACCCAATCCCCAGAGTCCACAGGACCACTAGGGCAATACCAAAGAGTCCAAATAGTTGCACAATCGTATTTCGTGTTGACTTTTCAGCAACAGGTTTCAGTTCTGCTTTTAAATGTTCATGTTTTTAAACTATTGTATTTCGTGTTGACTTTTCTCACCAGCGCCTTGGTGGTCCTGTGGACACTGGGGATTGGGTCTGGCCAGCTGGTCTACTGCTGTTTGGTACGGCAGCAGTAGACCAGCTGGCTAGACCCAATCCCCGGAGTCCACAGGACCACTAGGGCAATACCAAAGAGTCCAAATAGTTGCACAATCACAGTCTCCGAAAGACAGCTTTGTCTGGCTTTCTTTCCAACGCCACGCCCACTTACTGTACGAAAGTGCCGTCGGACCTTATATGGTTGGACAGATAAGGCCCTCAGCTATCCGTAGACGTTGGTTTCATGTCTCTAGCACATTCCTATCAAAAGATATGAACTTACCATCCATGTGGGCGACAATTCTCTGGGGGAGCCACATAGAAAAGTGGGTAATAACCCTTATTTTGGAAAATTCACAAAGTATTTTTTCAAAAATCCAATCGACTCCAAATGGCCTGAAACGTGGTCCTAACAACATTCCCCAGGGTACTTTTTGGCTGTGGGACTTAGTAAAAAAAGTGAAAATCGCCTCCCATTCATAAAATGCTCAATTTCCGAAGGTCACTAAACATGGGCAAGTGAGGTGTCTACAGACTCGGGGGGACCTGATGAGCACGGGGTACCAACTCCCAGCTCGTTACGACCTTCCCAGCCTGACCTTCACTTGGGCCGAAAATGAATGTGATGTAATAACCCTAATTTTGGAAAATTTACATTATATTTTTCAAAAATCATGTCTTCAAAATAGGTACCAATCAACTCCAAATGGCCTGAAACGTGCTCCTAACAACATTCCACAGAGTCCTTTTTGGCTCTGGGACTTAGGAATTTTTCAAGAACATCGCGTTCCATTCATTTCAATACGGAAACGGTTTTTGCCTATTATCTCGGGAACGAAAGGTCGTAGAGACTCGGAGATGACTTCCGTCAGACATAATTCGACCCTTGTGAACACGCTCGACTTGTCCCCGTGTCTCTACGACCTTCCGTTCCGGAGATATAAGCAAAACAAAGTTGTTTCCGGTCGTAGCTCCGCCCCCGTGGCTCCGCCCCCAATGGTTCTTGTGTCAGTGGATAGCCCCTGTCCTGCTGAATCCGAGGATGTGTGTATCTTGTCTATGCCACCTTCCTATCAGGACTTATTGCCTCTTAAGCTTATGCCGGGGTTCGGCATCCGGCGTTTTTGCCCCTAACCCTAACCCCAACCCTAACCCTAACCCTAACCCTAACCATATTAGAAAGCAGACGCCCAGTCCAAAAATCATAAAAATTATTATTAATATTTTTTAATAATTTCCATGATTTTCACAACCCCCACCGCTTAATAAACTCTTAAACTCCCCCCAATTAACCCTAACCCCAACCCTAACCATATTGGAATTCATACGCCCAGCCCAAAAATCATAAAAATTATTATCAATAACTTTTATTAATTTCCATCCAGTTCACAAATCCCTACTCTTATTATACGCATAAACTCCTCTTATTCAACCCTAGCCCCAACCCCAACTCTAACCCTAACCACATTGAAAAAACCTACCCTCATTTATAATAACCGGTTAATGAAGAATATTCTTATTAAAATTCATTAATCCATAACCCCACCCGCCCTAATAAAAAACCCCCCTTCCTACTCTCCTTTCCTCATCCTCTTCTCTATCCTCTCCACCCATACCACCTAACACACACGAATAAGGACCTCGTGTCCAATACACCCACTTTTCCAACATATAACCAGAAATACACGGAGTTTCCCACGGCCTCCTGAGTTACTCCAAGACCATTCCAGCACACGCAGCAACCATCAGTCGGATCCTGAGCGACAGTGCACCACCCTTGGCACCCACACCAAACTCCATGGTGATGGAACAGGAGTCCGAACTGGGATATCACGGAGGAGGGGGCCATTGAGCCTAACCACAACCCCAACCCTAACCTTGCCCAATCCTCAATCTAACTGATGCTGCTCCATGGCTCAGAGTTAAATCAGAGACCAATGACTGCACACCTTGAAGAAATACACCCAACGATACCTAAACATAACCAAAAAACACCCAATCCATCTTTCCCTCCTCCTCTTCTTCTCTCTAAACCTCTTCTCTCTAAACTGCTTATCTCTAAACTTCTTCTCTCTTAACCTCTCCTCTAGTCTACCTCCACTCCCCTTTCCTAATTAAAACCGAATTTATTTTTCAACAGTGACAACTCCCAACAGGGGAATGTCCAAAAAAGTCTACACGCTGAGGTACCCCTATGCTTTTACAGAGACACCTCTATCATGGTGCCTCTAGAAATGCAACACACTCCACAAAACCACGCCCCCTTTTTTTTACCCCCCCGCCAAAAACGAGTAGCCTCAGAACTAGAAAAAAAAAATATGAACCTAAAAATCTTAAAATAACTGTGACAAACTCCACTCCGAAAGCCCCCTAAAAAATATTGGACCCTAAAAGAAAGAAATTTGACTTTTACAGTGACAATTCCTAACACAGGAATTGCCCAAAGAAACGACATCCACAAACCCATCCCTATGTTTTTACACAGCCACCTCTATTACGGTGCCTCCAAAAGGTCAACACTCAATCGAATAAACCACACCAAAGTTCATCCAAACAACAACTGGAAACCTAGAAATACCTTAGCAACAACAAGGAACCCACTAAAACAACTATAAACCTACTTAAATAGAGAATACTTTTGTAGATATTAAAAAATATTCACCTTATTGTAAGATCTTATAACACATAACAAAATACAGTACCCACAAACGGCCGACAGAGGGCGCTCGACCAAGTTACATAACAGAAGGGGACAAAGAAGTTACATAACAGTATGTTACATAACAACCCTAGAACAAAAGAACATTCCACTAGGAACTTTAAATTGATAAAAAAAGAACACAAAATTCATCCCCCACAAACAAATACTCTAAAATCAACTAAAAAACCCCTTAAGAACACAAATAATATATAACCCTCAAACAGAGTGGAAAGAAATAGGTTAACTTTCATTAAAAGGAACACACATGGAAATACTTCAAACAGAATGCCTACCACCTTCTGAGAACAACAAAACCAACCAGAAACCAACAGAAAAAGGAACAAATAAACAGAAAAGATGAACTCACACACAACTTAAATCAGAACTATATAAGACAACAACATTCTGTAGAATAGAAACATTGCTACTGGAGATTCCAATAAAACTCATGAGAAGAAACAAAAAGCTTTGAAGATAACATTACCAAACTATTTAAAAGACACCACCACCTTAAATACAACGTGGAACTCAACTTTTTGACAAAACAAATTTAAACCAACCAATGAGAGCCCCCGACACAACCGCAAAGGATCATGGGTACAACACAAAACAAGCACCGTGACCAAAACAACTGGAACAATAGGGTGAATACCCCAGCCTCCAGGGAATAAACCACACCTCCACTGGAAGGACCAGACCGCCCATGTGACCAGACCTTTGGATCCAGCCACAGCCAGCAGACCTTGAAGCAGACAGAAGCCCAGCAGATCCACAACAGGACCAGCAGATCTTCAGCCTCCTTCTACGAATAAAGGCTCTTTTAAGAGCTAACTTAGAGCTTTCTTCCTGAACTCCAGAGCGAGCAGCAGCAGACCTCTCCAGGAAACCGGCTAACCCAGCAGCCTCCAGGACAAGAACACCACCGGATTTCAGATTCTCCTTTACAAGATTCTCCTTGGAGTGGCGAGGGGAGCTGACCTCTGCTCGATCCTGCAGAGCACGGCAGCTCTGGGCGCCGCCAGGGGAACAGCCACAAGCAGATTTAGTTTTCCGGGCTCACTGGGGTAACCTTACGGTGTCAACAAACAGTGTAGTTCATTCCGGTTTACTCGGTAAGTATGCAGCCACCCATGTTCCGATTCTAGGACAGCATTGTGGGACCGGCGACTCGGGGTTTAGAGTCTTAATTGCAACCCAGTCTTCTATCGGGCTTAGCCCACAACACACCACAGAACACTTTACAAGACACACGCGGTTACTATAGTAACCTCAGCCCAAAACAAAAACACAATTGGAATCTTTCAAATTGCCACGTTTGCAGGTAAACATCCGCTGGCTTAGTTAGAAGCCAGTCCGTGGATGCAACGGGACCTAGTTTGCACAATTTTCCACTTTTAAGAAGCACTGGACGAATTTACCGCACGAATTTCTCTTGCTCCATCTTGAACACCTCGCCGGAATCATTTCAACAAATCAACAACACCATAGTAACATAGAACATTCGTGATCTAAGAACCAACCACAAAACCGGGTGATCGGGCCTTAAGCACAAACCGAGAAACCTACTACATTAGACTACTACGAATTTAAACAGAGAGGGGACTTCTTAAACCCCCTGATACCCATATCGCCGCTGAGTAAACGACTCGTTCCTCCACTGTTCGCCGTCGATTTAAACTAAATTCACGAACCAAGCACACCGGTGCTAACAAACCATAAAGTAAGTTACCAACTCAAACTAAAACCGGACACAGGGCCAGCTATAGAATAAAACTTTTATATCACCAAATCACCTAAAAATTGGACACAGGGTTTAACTCCAGACTTGATCACCTGGAGGGCTCCCAATAAGGCAGAACGTCTGGTGATAAACAGCTGAAACGTTCGCTATAACCCTTATTGGTCACCACTGATGAGTAAACCCTGAAATTCAAGTAAAACAACTAGCTTAGCTACCTGGTAGAGCGGAAATACTTCTAGTATCTCCACACTAACAGCGCTACAAAAACACAAACTTAGGACCAAAAAAGAGGTTTTCTTCCAAAAAAATAAGCTAGGGACGAAACGCACCCATCCGCGATTTAAATAACAAACCAAAATGAACCCGAACCATGCAAACGCCTGGACACAAGTCCTATTTGCTTACATCCTCCATGTGCACCTACAAGGGGAAACTTCTAATGAAAAGGAAGAAGAGGAACTCGAGAAAACACTAAAAGAAATAGAAAAAATTCCAAAAAAACAATTCTACTGGCTCCTCAACCTAGCCACGGCCAGAGCACAAACTCAGTTCAAACCAAAACAAGCAACCCTTGCCAAGGCCAGAAAAAGAATAGAACAGCATCGAACCAAATCAAACACCAAACTCTCCGAAACACATGCCACCTTAACACAGAAACAGGGAAAGGACAATACAGCACAACAGGGAAAAGAAATAGAAAGAACTGATAACCAAGGGGGCCCCAGCCTACCACTGCATACAACACATAACCAACCACACGAATACTCAGGGAGCGTTAAAACTCCAATACACACAGCACACAAGCAAACAACATTCCGGGAGAGTCCAAAAGAAATAACGATACCAAACCAAACAATTACCAAAAACGATCCGAAACCCACCCAGCCACATATCACCGCAGAGCAGGAACAGGGAAAAGACACCACACCACAACAGGGAAGAAAGATAGTCAGAACTGACATACAAGGAGGCTTAGACCTACCACTGCACACAGCACATAAACAACCACTAACACACTCAAAGAGTCTCGAGGCTCTAATGCACACAACACACAAACGAACAGCAACCCCAGAAACAGAAATGGAAATTAAACCCGACCACAAAAGAACCAAAACCACCCTGAAACAAACGGAACCACGACGCATAATACAAACAACCATCCTACCGAGAACAAGCCTCAACGTTCATGACCATTTTGGCAACAAGATGCAAAACTGGTTTTTGGAACCAGAAAAACCGTTTATAATCTTCGGAGACTCAAACCTAAAAAGACTACCGGTCATTAAAAACAACCAAGTCCAAATAGATAGCTTCCCAGGTGGGAACCTGACACACGCCATCCACATCCTCCGTAACAAAACGCCGGTTTCGGACACGACCCAACGAGTAATCTTATCGTTTGGAATCAACAATAAAGACAACAACGACCACGGCACACTCAAAAAACTTATCTCACGACTAATTTACACAGCAAAAAACACATTCCCGTACGCAAGCATTTACTTCCAAGCTTTAAACTTCTCTGATCAGCTCACACCTAAACAGAAGAACAACCTCAACCAGTTTAACAACTTCTTGGGGCAAATGATGCAAAAAGACCAGATAATACCGCCACTAACAAGCGACAAGTTCGCCAACACAGCAGACAACATACACTGGACCCCAGCCACGGGCCGACATATGTGGAACCTCTGGAGGGAATATTTGAACTAATACCCTCAAATGAATTTTCTCCCCCAACCCCCAACCCGCTGGATAAGGCAGTAATAAACCTATCCACACTTAATTTATCCACCCATGACATTAACTTATTGGCCAAAGGCCTGTCCTTCGTCCCAACGACAACAAAAATCAAAAACATACGGGAATCATGCAAAATGCATGTCCAACAGTACCACCGCAAACTTAAACTAGCCACTTTTTTTCAAAACAAAAAACAGAACGCGAAACCTCCACCGTTCAGAACTCCCTCCACATGGGAACCGCCACCAGCCGACCTACAACCCCCAGTTATGGAACTAATCGAACAAGATAGACAAACAATAAACAGAATTCAAAAACAACCAGAACCGGATAACTTGAATAAAGAGGAGGAAAAAGCTCTTAAAGACCTCCGCAATAACCACTCAATAGTAATAAAACCAGCCGACAAGGGATCCAGTGTAGTCATTATGGACAAACTGGACTACAAGCACGAGGCCCTACGCCAACTAAATGACACAGAATACTACCGCCCCTTAACGGAACCAATCTACCCACAGACAGCCACAAGAATCCAAAATATCCTGAACCACCTACACAAACGGAAATTCCTAAACAAAGCACAGGCTCTGTTGTTACAGGGAGAACAGCCACACAGACCGCGATACTTTTACCTCCTACCCAAAATCCACAAAGAACCCGAAAAATGGACGGTCCCAAACCAAATTCCCGCAGGCCGCCCCATAGTTTCAGACTGCAGTAGCGAATCCTACGGCTCGGCATTATTCCTGGATCACTATCTAAACCCACTAGCCAACCGACACGAAAGCTACATCAGAGACACACAGGATTTCCTACAAAAAATCTCGGCCCTCCAACTGGAACCAAACTGCATGCTATTCACAGCGGACGTAAAAAGCCTCTACACCAACATAGAGACCGATAAGGGCCTACAAGCCATCTCAGAGTGCCTACAAGCCAACCCCGACCCACTCCGACCAGACAAACAGATCCTAGAACTCCTCAAAATCAACCTGGAATGCAATGATTTCTTTTTCGACGAGAAATGGTACCTCCAGATTAAAGGAACAGCCATGGGAAAGAGATTCTCACCAGCCTATGCCAACATATACATGGCCAAATGGGAAAAAGACGCCTTCCTCAAATGCGACAAACTCCCGTTAGCCTACTATCGTTATCTAGATGACATCTGGGGCATCTGGAACCACTCACCGGCCGATTTTGACAAATTCATAGACACACTCAACCAACACCACCCATCCATCAGAATAAAACCGGCCACCAGCCAGGAACAAATCGACTTCCTGGACACCACCACCTTCAAGGGACCCGATTTCCACCTAACGGGTAAACTGGACCACAAGCTCTACGTGAAACCCACAGACACACATGCCTTACTACACCGTAGTAGCTTCCACCCCAAACATACCTTTTCAGGTATCATAAAATCACAGCTATTACGATACTCACGGATTTGCTCCCGCGAATCAGACAGAGAGGAGGCCACAAACACACTCTTCAAAGCGCTGAAACACAGAGGATACTCCCGACAAGCGCTCAGGAAAATCAAAAGAGACCACAGGACCTCCAGAAACAAGATCCCGGAACAAGCGGAGCCCGAACAACCGCAACAAATAATTCCACTTACCGGTTTTTTCTCCAAACACACACTGAAGGTTCACCAGGAACTCAAGAACAACTTCAAAAAACAACAACAAACCCACCCACCGCTTCAAAAACTAAAAGTAATATCTGCCTTTAAAAGAAACCCAAGTCTACAGGACCTACTGGTCCGATCAAAATTCACCTCCAAACGCGAGAAAACACAGAACAACCACCAAATAGGAGAAACTACCATTCGGAACACCAAAAACAACAAAAGATGGACCATTCAACCCAATATCCCAAAACAAACCGAAAACATCATCTACCTAATCTGGTGCAACAAGTGTAATAAACAATACGTAGGAGAAACAGCCTACTCCCTAACAACAAGATTACATGCCCACAAACATAACATCCTAAGGAACAGAAAAACAGACACACCGTTGGTTCAACACTTCCAAAAACATCAACTAGAGAACCTGAGAGCCAAAGTAATACAGCACAACCCACAATGGTCACCGGAAACACGGAAAAAACAGGAACGCATATGGATCTACAGATTACAATGCAAATTCCCAGACGGCCTAAACACCAGATTTGACACTTGAAACTCAAACCCCCAACCCCAACACATAACAAGCTCACAACTCCACCCCCATAACACCGCTCCCAACCTTCACTTAAAAACACCCAGTCCAAAAATCGGCCGATTTTCTTAAAAAATTTTTTTATTAATTTTCTCAGTAATTTCTATCAATTTCACAAATCCCACTCCTAATAAACTCATAAACTCCTCTCAATTAACCCTAACCCCAACCCTAACCCTAACCCTTACCCTAACCCTAACCCTAACCCTAACCACATTAGAAAACATACGCTCAGCCCAAAAATCCTAAAAATTATTAATATTTTTTATTAATTTCCACCAATTTCACAAATCCCAACTCTTAATAAACTCGTAAACTACTCCTAGTTAACCCTAGCCCTAACCCTAACCCTAACCCTTACCCTAACCCTAACCCTAACCACATTAGAAAACATACGCTCAGTCCAAAAATCATAAAAATTATTAATATTTTTTATTAATTTCCATCAATTTCACAAATCCCACCTCTTAATAAACTCATAAACTCCTCCTAGTTAACCCTAGCCCCAACCCTAACCCTAACCCTAACCCTAACCACAATGACAAACATACGCTCAGTCCAAGAATCAACAAATTATGAATAATTTTTATTAATTTTCACCAACTTCACAAATTCACAACTATTAACAAACTCATAAAACTCCTCTCAATTAACCCTAACCCCAACCCTAACCCTAACCCTAACCCTTACCCTAACCCTAACCCTAACCCTAACCACATTAGAAAACCTACGCCCAGTCCAAAAATCATAAAAATTATTAATATTTTTTATTAATTTCCATCAATTTCACAAATCCCAACTCTTAATAAACTCATAAACTCCTCCTAGTTAACCCTAGCCCCAACCCTAACCCTAACCCTAACCCTAACCACAATGACAAACATACGCTCAGTCCAAAAAAACAAATTATGAATAATTTTTATTAATTTTCACCAACTTCACAAATTCACAACTATTAACAAACTCATAAAACTCCTCCCAATTAACCCTAACCCCAACCCTAACCCTAACCCTTACCCTAACCCTAACCCTAACCCTAACCACATTAGAAAACATACGCTCAGCCCAAAAATCCTAAAAATTATTAATATTTTTTATTAATTTCCACCAATTTCACAAATCCCAACTCTTAATAAACTCGTAAACTACTCCTAGTTAACCCTAGCCCTAACCCTAACCCTAACCCTTACCCTAACCCTAACCCTAACCACATTAGAAAACATACGCTCAGTCCAAAAATCATAAAAATTATTAATATTTTTTATTAATTTCCATCAATTTCACAAATCCCACCTCTTAATAAACTCATAAACTCCTCCTAGTTAACCCTAGCCCCAACCCTAACCCTAACCCTAACCCTAACCACAATGACAAACATACGCTCAGTCCAAGAATCAACAAATTATGAATAATTTTTATTAATTTTCACCAACTTCACAAATTCACAACTATTAACAAACTCATAAAACTCCTCTCAATTAACCCTAACCCCAACCCTAACCCTAACCCTAACCCTTACCCTAACCCTAACCCTAACCCTAACCACATTAGAAAACCTACGCCCAGTCCAAAAATCATAAAAATTATTAATATTTTTTATTAATTTCCATCAATTTCACAAATCCCAACTCTTAATAAACTCATAAACTCCTCCTAGTTAACCCTAGCCCCAACCCTAACCCTAACCCTAACCCTAACCACAATGACAAACATACGCTCAGTCCAAAAAAACAAATTATGAATAATTTTTATTAATTTTCACCAACTTCACAAATTCACAACTATTAACAAACTCATAAAACTCCTCCCAATTAACCCTAACCCTAACCCTAACCATAACCCTTACCCTAACCCTAACCCTAACCCTAACCACATTAGTAAACATACGCTCAGTCCAAAAATCATAAAAATTATTAATAATTTTTATTAATTTCCATCAATTTCCATCAATTTCACAAATCCCACCTCTTAATAAACTCACAAACTCCTCCTAGTTAACCCTAGCCCCAACCCTAACCCTAACCCTAACCCTAACCACAATGACAAACATACGCTCAGTCCAAAAAAACAAATTATGAATAATTTTTATTAACTTCACAAATCACAACTATTAATAAACTCATAAACTCCTCTCAATTAACCCTAACCCCAACCCTAACCCCAACCCTAACCCTAACCCTAACCCTAACCACATTAAATAAACATACGCCCAAGCCAAAAATCATAAAAATTATTATTAATATTTTTGATTAATTTCCATCAATTTCACAAATCCCAACTCTTATTAAACTCATAAACTCCTCTCAATTAATCCAAAACCCCAACCCTAAACCTAACCCTAACCCTTACCACATTGAAAAACCTACCCTCATTTATAAGAACTAATTAATGAACAAATTTTCTTATTAAAATTCATAAATCCTCAACTCCACCCGCCCCAACCTTAACTCCGCCCGCCACAACCTTAACCCCGCCCGCCCCGACCTTAACCCCGCCCGCCCCGACCTTAACTCCGCCCGCCCCAACCTTAACCCCGCCCGCCCCGACCTTAACTCCGCCCGCCCCATTCTTAACCCCGCTCGCCCCGACCTTAACACCGCCCGCCCCAACCTTAACTCCGCCCGCTCCGACCCTAACTCCACCCGCCCCAAACTCAACCCCACTCACCCCGACCTCAACCCCACCCGCCTCAACCTTAACCCCGCTCATCCCGACCTTTACTCCGCCCGCCCCGACCTTAACCCCACCCGCCCCAACCTTAAACCCCGCTCGCCCCGACCTTAACTCCGCCCGCCCCAACCTTAACTCCACCCTCCCCAACCTGAACCCCACTCGCCATGACCTTAACTCCACCTGCCCCAAACTTAACTCCGCCCGCCCCAACCTTAACCCCACTCGCCCCAGCCTTAACTCCGCCCACCCCGGCCTTAACTCCACCCGCCCCGACCATAACTCGGACCCCCCGGAACTTAACCCCACCCGTCCTGATTAAAAAACCCCCCTTCCTGCTCTCCTTTTCCCATCCTCTTCTCTATCCTCTCCACCCACAACACATGACACACACGAATAAGGACCTTGTGCCCAAGACACCCACTTTTCTAACATATAAACAGAAATACACGGAGTTTCCCACGGCCTCCTGAGTTACTCCAAGACCATTCCAGCACACGCAGCAACCATCAGCCGGATCCTGAGCGACAGTGCACCACCCTTGGCACCCACACCAAACTCCATGGTGATGGAACAGGAGTCCGAACTGGGATATCACGTAGGAGGGGGCCATTGAGCCTAACCCCAACCCTAACCCTAACCCCTAACCCTAACCCTAACCCTAACCCTAACCCTAACCCTGGCTAATACCCCTATTCCTAACCCTAACCCTAACCCTAACCCCAACCCTAACCCTTACCCTAACCCCTTACCCTAACCCCTAACCCTAACCCTTGTCCTGCTGAATCCGAGGATGTGTGTATCTTGTCTATGCCACCTTCCTATCAGGACTTATTGCCTCTTAAGCTTATGCCGGGGTTCGGCATCCGGGGTTTTAGCCCCTTATCCTTACCCTAACCCTAACCCTAACCCCTAACCCTAACCCTAACCCTACCCTAACCCTAACCCTAACCCTAACCCTAACCCTCTTAAGCTTATGCCGGGGTTCGGCATCCGGGGTTTTAGCCCCTTACCCTAACCCTAACCCTAACCCTTACCCTAACCCTAACCCTAACCCCTAACCCTTGCCGATTATCTTGGGAACGGAATATCATAGAGACTCGGAGATGACTTCCGTCAGACATAATTCGACCCTTGTGAACACGCCTGACTTGTCCCCATGTCTCTTCGACCTTCCGTTCCGGAGATATAAGGAAAACAAAGTTGTTTCCGGGCGTAGCTCCACCCCCTTGACTCCGCCCCCAATGGTTATTGTGTCAGTGGATAGCCCTTGTCCTGCTGAATCCGAGGATGTGTGTATCTTGTCTATGTCACCTTCCTATCAGGAATCATGGCCTCTTAAGCTTATGCCGGGGTCCGGCATCCGGGGTTTTGCCCCTTATTCCTAAACCCTTCTGAAGTATGGCACCCTAATGGCAGGGGGGTGACATTCGGGGTTTTGTCCCCTTACCCAACAATGGGGACGGACATAGGGGAGTGCTTGTGTACGTTATACTTACCTGGAACCGGAAAAAAAGACCTGGAAAGGAGAAAACAAAGTTAAATTAAATTTGACATGCCTAGGTGGTCCTGTGGACTCTGGGAATTGGGTCTAGTCAGCTGGTCTACTACTGCCGTACCAAACAGCAGTAGACCAGCTGGATAGACCCAATCCCCAGAGTCCACAGGACCACCAGGTCACGACCAAAGAGTCCAAATAGTTGCACAATCACATGTGTGGGTTTCCCACACTCACAGTCTCCGAAATACAGCATTGTCGGCCTTTCTTTCCAACGCCATACCCACTTACTGTACGAAAGTGCCGTCGGACCTTATATGGTTGGACAGATAAGGCCCTCAGCTATCCGTAGACGTTGGTTTCATGTCTCTAGCACATTCCTATCAAAAGATATGAACTTAACATCCTAACAACATTACACAGGCACGATTTTGGCAACAAACAATTCCACCAAGTGCATTCCCATTTTTCAATTCAATTCATTTTTATTTTTATAGTGCCAAATACAACAAATGTCATCTCTAGGCACGTAGTAAGTACAATTCAAGCCAATTGGAATTCAATTCATTAATAATAATCATAGTTCATAAAATATTCCAATTCGTTCATATAGAACCAATTCAAAAACAATTTCCTAGCTAAGAAAACCAACAGATTGCACTGAAAACTATTCCCATGCATGTCAGAGTCCTGTGTGTGTGTGTAAATGTGAGTGCGAGTGATGCATCTCTTCCAGTGAGGATCTTGGTGAAGAGCCTACACAGGTGGAGCTCATTGCCTCATCAGGGTGCTGGGAATAAAGGAGCTGCAGAGCCTTCACTCAGTAACTCCACCGGCAGTCTCTCTGGCCGGCTGTTGCACTTTACCTGTTAAAAGTTATTGACTATAATCACTGTTTATGCTACTGAATCACAACTTTTTGGACAAAATAGCTTACAACCTTTCCACCAAATGCGGTCCCATGCATTTCCTATGGAAAATACATTTTATCATGAGCATTTTGTTAAAAAACCATGTCTCCAAAATAGGTACCAATCGACTCCAAATGGCCTGAAACGTGCTCCTAACAACATTCCCCAGGGTCCCTTTTGGCTGTGGGACTTATTGAAAAAAAATTAAAGCCACACTACGCTCATTTCAATGGGGAAACGGTTTATGTTGAATAACTCCCGAACGGAAGGTCCTAGAGATTTGGAAAGTTGATCCGTCCCACATAATTTGGCCATGGGCTTTCCAATGGTACCCCCCACGAGTCTCTACGACATTCACTTCCGGAGTTATGGGCCAATCAGTGACGAGAATGTTAAAACGTCTATATCATCCGGAACAGAAGGCCCAAAACCTTATTCATTGGTACTGTGAGATTCAGCGGGCCCACAAATGGGGGGGTAGCCGAAGTTTCGATGCTGTGAATCACTGTTAAGGGTACTGAATCACCACGTCAAAGGTGGCGCTCAGCGACTACATTTTGCGTCATAACTCCCGAACGAAAGCTCGTAGAGACTCGGAAGTGACTTCCGTCAGACATAATTCGACCCTTCTGAACACGCCTGACTTGTCCCCAGGTCTCTACGACCTTCCGTTCCGGAGATATAAGGAAAACAAAGTTGTTTCCGGGCGTAGCTCCAACCCCTTGACTCCGCCCCCAATGGTTATTGTGTCAGTGGATAGCCCTTGTCCTGCTGAATCCGAGGATGTGTGTATCTTGTCTATGCCACCTTCCTATCAGGACTTATTGCCTCTTAAGCTTATGCCGGGGTTCGGCATCCGGGGTTTTAGCCCCTTATCCTAACCCTAACCCTAAACCCTAACCCTAACCCTAACCCTTCATCCTATATCCTAACCCTAACCCTAACCCTAACACGCAGGACGTGTCCCCGAGTCTCTACGACCTTCCGTTCCTGAGATATAAGCAAAACAAAGTTGTTTCCGGTCGTAGCTCCGCCCCCGTGGCTCCGCCCCCAAAGGTTCAAAGGTCAGTGGATAGCCCCTGTCCTGCTGAATCCGGGGATATGTGTATCTAGTCTGTGCTACCTTCCTATCAGGACTTATGGCCATCTGAAGGATGGTTCTCAAATGGTAGGGGGGTACCATTCGGAGTTTTGTCCCCTTACCCCTAACCCCTACCCCTAACCCTAACATGTGATTGTGCAACTATTTGGACTCTTTGGTCATGCCCTAGTGGTCGTGTGGACTCTGGGGATTGGGTCTAGCCAGCTGCTCTACTACCGCCGTACCAAACAGCAGTAGATCAGCTGGCAAGACCTAATCCCCAGAGTCCACAGGACCACCACGGCACTTAAGCCCCCACGCCACGACAAGGCAGAGTCCATGTGGGGGTTGTTGTTTTTTTTTTTTTTTTTTTTTTATTTATTTATTTTTTTTTTTTTATTTATTTATTTTTTTTTTTTGTGACACTGGTCTTTCAAACGAACTTTAAAAACTTTTTCTTCCTAAAACGGTCACACTTTACAACTCACTTTTTCCAACATTTTAACTTAAAACCACTCACAAATGTTTAATGAACATCTCACACAATGAACAGTTTTCCACCTTTTCCTTAAAAAAGTAGTTAAACTAGGCCGATTTACCCATCAGCCGCCACCTTTTCAGTCTGAACCCTTTGAATGTTCTGATTTGAATATGCCTCTGATTGCATCGCTTCACGTACATGTCGTACGCGCTCCTATCATTCACATTCGGATCCATATTGATGCTTTCTTCCTCTTCCTTAGTCCAGTTCTTTTTACTGTTGGCAGGCTGTGTCCTTGGTTCTGATCGGATCATTGGTTGTTGATTGTCCTGATCTTCAACCTCTTGCACATCTTCAAAAGGCAGCTCTTCTCGAACTTCATCTGGTGGTTTTACAACAGCTCTTGGTTTCACAGGCACTCTGTACGGGATCTCTTCGTGGATCTTCCAAACCAGGAAGTTAAAAACCTTTGGCAAACTGAACTGTGACAGAACTCGCCACCTCTGAAGGATTGCCTGGTTGACATGTGGACTCATCTCTTCGAGTAGGGTTCTCAGGTGTTTGTAGTCCACAAAATCACCATTCATGATCATAGCAATGCTACTCACAAAGGTGATGACGTCGAGATGTATTTTTCCTTTCAAGGACTGTGGTAGCCTCTCAAGCACCCTACCCATCCAGACCATTCCATGGTCACGGTACTTCTCAAGGTTTCTTGAGTAGCTCAGTGACCGGCGCTCAACTTCTGTGCAAACCTGAAGGGTAGCTGTTGCAACACGTGACAGTTTGATATTTCGGCCTTCTGACTCAAGAACAACGTAGTCCTTGCAGTTCCAATATAACTTGTGTGAGCCTCGCACATCACGAAACTTCACGTGTGGGAAAAACGTCAGGTTCTCTGCCAGGAACCCTTCAAGGAGACACTTTTTGACATTCCTGTCTGCTGCAACCAGCAATGTGCGTGCTCTTCCGAAAGTGTTCGGTGCTGGGAAGCTGTTCTTGGTGCTTAGTTCTTCACAGAACTGTTCAAGATTTTGGCTCCCACACAGCCTACCTGGTGGCTCCTCGGACTTAAGGGCAGCAAACGGAATGTCGGTGTTCCTTCGAAAGATGTCGCAAAGTAGGATTTTCACAAGTACAACACCTACCACAGCAGGTGCTGCGTCCAGAGCTTGGCAAAGTGGGAAGATACGTTCTAAACGCTTTGTCTGAAGGTCATTCCGTGTCCAGTGTTGGAGTGGTGGTGGGACCTCACCGGCGCTAGCAGCTGAGTGTGGGGCAAGTCCAATGAACCCTCTCGTATGAGTCAGGCTGTTGGGATTCACCGTGTTGGTGCCAAGGCTCACACTTAGTTGATAGTCGGATTTGCAAAGAGGACGACCAAAGAACATCTCCTCCAGCGCTAGTTCCATCTGGAATGATTTCCAGCAGGCATCGTAACGTGCCACGCCGGAACTCTGATCATGCATGGAACGCAACTCCTTCACAAAAAACCCGAGCACGCTATCAAGTGTAGCAAATAAGCCATGGGGGACTGCTGAATCCTTGAACGGAATCACCAAGGCGTTCTCCACAAAGAGCATCATCAGGGCTTGTCCACAGAAAAAGCTGTTTGGAATGATCTCTGATGGAATTGACCCTTCAAATCGGCGGACTTGCTCAATCCTCAGTCCCAGCTGGAGTACAAGCTTGTCCTTAAGGTCCTGCATGTGAGCCATGTAGGACCCAGCCCTGGAAAGCAATGCTTTCTGGTACTGGGGATGTGACATCCCACAGGTCACCATATTTCCGCTCACTGGATGCCTATATGGCATTCGGATGTGCACATGTGGCGAATCTACATAGAGCTGGAGGAAATTTAGCTTGCCTTCAGCTCCAAGTACATCCAACAGAGTTGGATGGATGGATATTGGAAGATGATCCAGGTCACTCTGATAGTTGGTGGCTTCGTGGATGCCCAAGATGGAATAGAGGGATCCACGGGTGCCAACCAACTCTTTCAGAGCGTATCGAGAAAATAGGGTGTGGACCTCTTTATCCCGGGCTCTGATTTTGCACGCCACATGGACAGACATACTGGTGACTTCAAATGGGTCCACCAGATCTGTAAGGTCCAACACACCATCATCCTTTTGACCAAACATGGTCAGGAAGATAGCTGGCTTCAGCAGGTGACTGTCACTGATGCTCTCCACAGCTTTGTCAAGGAGTGACAGAATGTACATTAGATCTCTTCGAAGAACATGGTAAGTGCTCGTGTTTGAAGAAATCTGTTTTTGCAATGTAGGCCTACATTTATCTTTGTTGCTTGCTGATTTCAGCAGTTTTTGAAATTCGAACACCATGGTGTTGAACATCTCACACGCATAGAGGTTGTAAACCTCCTTCCTATAAAGCCTGGTGTCAGGGTCTCTATAGGACGCCGGCAAAAACATGATGCTAAGGTGGTAACCTCCGTCAACATGTGCAATGTTGTAACCTGTGGTGTTCTTCAAGGCCTTCAACCCATTAGGAGTACACTTTGTGAGGTCTACATGCTTCTTAACAAAGTAGTAGCAATCTTTTAGCATGTGTGCCTTCAGCGATGGAAGTAGTAGATAGTGCAGTTGGGCCAGCAAGGCAGTAGCCCTTTTCAATTCCAACACCAAACCATCAATGTCGCATACGTAATACATGTCTCGCTCCGGTTCACTCACATACGTAGAGTGAAAAGAATTATGTATGTCCGCATGGAGAAAATCAGACACATTGGCATGCTTAGACACAGCATCACTGATGGTCTGAGAATTCAGCAGTCCAACCTCCACGAGCTCATTCATGTCTTCCATAATGTGAGATGTTTCCCTGTACTATCACCCCTCCCCTCCCTGTTTTTCTTTTGTGTTGAGTTTTTCGAATTAATATGTTACGTTGAAATGTGTTTTTGTGTAATAAAAAAGGCTATGCAATAATATCAAATGTGTGTTTATTAAATAAATGAAAAGTTGTTTTTAAAAAAACAACAAGCAATAAAGATTTACGATGGCTGACTGGCTTTGTAATCAGTGAGCAGTTTACTGTTCAACAGTTGAGAGCAGAATGAGCTCTCTACCTCACTCCACTCTTTTTATACCCACTCCTCCCAGCCCCTCCTCTCCCTGTTTTTATTTCGTGTTGACTTTTCAGCAACGGTTTTCAGTTCTGCTTTTAAATGTTCAAGTTTTTAAACTATTGTGGGTGTTTTAAATAATAGTTTTTCTTTAAATTAAATTACAAATTAAATTCTTATATTATATTTTTTAATATAAAAAAAATAATTATTCTTAATCTTATATCACATCTCAAATTTTTATTTTTTTAAAATACCCAAATTATGTTTTTTCTTCTAAAAAATCACTATTTCAGAATCCAAATGTAATGGATAGGCTTAGGCTAATGAATTTCTAGGGTTTAATTGAACTTTTAATAGATTCGGCTAAATGGAGTTAGGGTTATGTATGTATTTTTGTATGTACGTATATATGTATGTGTGTATGTATGTATATATGCGTATATATACATGCTGTTTGGTACGGCAGTAGTGGACTAGGGCAAGACCATCCTTATATGGTTGGACACATAAGGCCCTCAGCTATCCGTGGACGTTGGTTTCATGCCTCTAGCACATTCCTATCAAAAGATATGAACTTAACATCCATATGGGCGAAAACCCTAACATGGGAGTCTATGGGAGCCACATCCTGCGATATCTCACCAACGCCTTGGTGGTCCTGTGGACTCTAGGGATTGGGTCTAGCCAGCTGGTCTACTGTTGTTTGGTACGGCAGTATTACACCAGCTGGCTAGACCCAGAACCCAGAGTCCACAGGACCACTAAGGGACCACCAGAGAGTCCAAATAGTTGCACAATCATAAGTGTGGGTTTCCCACACACAGTCTCCGAAATACAGAATTGTCAGCCTTTCTTTCCGACGCCATGCCCACTTACTGTATGAAAGTGCCGTCGGACCTTATATGGTTGGACATATGAGGCCCTCAGCTATCCATAGACGTTGGTTTGATGCCTCTAGCACATTCCTACCAAAAGATATGAACTTAGCATCCTAACAACATTCCACAGGCACGATTTTGGCAAAAAACAATTCCAACAAGTGCATTCCCATGCATGTCAGAGTCCTGTGTGTGTGTATGTGAGTGCGAGTGAGGCATCTTTTCCAGTGAGGATCTTGGTGGAGAACTTGGGCAGCCTACACAGGTGGAGCTCATCACCTCATCAGGGTGCTGGGAATAAAGGAGCGGCAGAGCCTTCACTCAGTGCTGGGTGATTAACCTTCACAGGTAGTCTCTCTGACCCTCTGTTGTAGCTTTCCTGGTAAAAGTTAATGACTATAATCACTGTTTAGGGTACTGAATCACAACTTTTTGGACAAAAGAACTTAAAAACTTTCCATTCAAATGCGGTCCCATGTATTTCCTATGGGAAATACATTTTGTCAAAAGCATTTTTTTTTCAAAAAATCATGTCTATAAAATGGGTACCAATCAACTCCAAATGACCTGAAACGTGCTCCAAACAACATTCCCCAGGGTCCCTTTTGGCTGTGGGACATTAAAAAAATCGCCTCTCATTCATTTCAATGCTGAAATGCTCAATTTCCGAAGGTCACTGAACATGGGCAAGTGAGATGTCTACAGACTCGGGGGGGCCTGCTGAGCACGACGAACCAACTCCCAGCTCGATACGACCTTCCCAGCCTGACTTACACTTGGGCCGAAAATGAATGGGAGTCTATGGCAGCCATAGGAAGGGAGGGGCCTAGGACCACCAAACTTGGTGGACACCTGGGGGGGCACCTGGGGACTATACACACCAAGTTTGGTCTAATGAGCACTTGTACTTTTTGAGTTATTTCGAGTGAGCAAATTTTTCATATAATGGGAGTCAATGACAGCTACGTCATAGGAATAAGCCACACCCACCAAACTCGGTGGGCATGTAGGTCCCCTCCCACAGTCTCTCTGTGCCAAGTTTGGTCTCCCTACCACTTATACTTTTTGAGTTATTTCGAGTGAGCAAATCCATTTTCTGGTTTTCATCCTATATCCTAACCCTAACCCTAACCCTAACCCTACCCCTAACCCTAACCCTAGCACGAGGAACCAACTCCCAGCTCGACACGACCTTCCCAGCCTGACCTGCAATTGGGCCGAAAATGAATGGGAGTCTACGGCAGCCATAGGAAGGGAGGGGCCTAGGACCACCAAACTTGGGGGACACCTGGGGGGCCCCCTGGGGACTATACACACCAAGTTTGGTCTCATGAGCACTTGTACGTTTTGAGTTATTTCGAGTGAGCAAATTTTTCATATAATGGGAGTCAATGACAGCTACGTCATAGGAATAAGCCACACCCACCAAACTTGGTGGGCATGTAGGTACCCTCCCACAGTCTCTCTGTGCCAAGTTTGGTCTCCCTACCACTTATACTTTTTGAGTTATTTCGAGTGAGCAAATCCATTTTCTGGTTTTCATCCTATATCCTAACCCTAACCCTAACCCTAACCCTAACCCTAACCCTAACCCTAACCCTAACCCTAATGGCCATCTGAAGGATGGTTCTCAAATGGTAGGGGGGTACCATTCGGGGTTTTGTCCCCTTACCCTAACCCCTAACCCCTAACCCTAACCCTTACCCTAACCCTAACCCTAACCCTAACCCTACCCTACCCTAACCCTAACCCCCTAACCCTAACCCTAACCCTAACCCTAACCCTGCTGAATCCGAGGATGTGTGTATCTTGTCTATGCCACCTTCCTATCAGGACTTATTGCCTCTTAAGCTTATGCCGGGGTTCGGCATCCGGGGTTTTAGCCCCTTATCCTAACCCTAACCCTAACCCTAACCCTAACCCTAACCTAACCCCCTAACCCTAACCCTAACCCTAACCCTAACCCTACCCTAACCCTAACCCTACCCTAACCCTTTCTAAATTTTTATAATCCTAACCCTAACCCCTAACCCTAACCCTAACCCTAACCCTAAGCTTATGCCGGGGTCCGGCATCCGGGGTTTTGCCCCTTATTCCTAAACCCTTCTGAAGTATGGCACCCTAATGGCAGGGGGGTGACATTCGGGGTTTTGTCCCCTTACCCAACAATGGGGACGGACATAGGGGAGTGCTTGTGTACGTTATACTTACCTGGAACCGGAAAAAAAGACCTGGAAAGGAGAAAACAAAGTTAAATTAAATTTGACATGCCTAGGTGGTCCTGTGGACTCTGGGAATTGGGTCTAGTCAGCTGGTCTACTACTGCCGTACCAAACAGCAGTAGACCAGCTGGATAGACCCAATCCCCAGAGTCCACAGGACCACCAGGTCACGACCAAAGAGTCCAAATAGTTGCACAATCACATGTGTGGGTTTCCCACACTCACAGTCTCCGAAATACAGCATTGTCGGCCTTTCTTTCCAACGCCATACCCACTTACTGTACGAAAGTGCCGTCGGACCTTATATGGTTGGACAGATAAGGCCCTCAGCTATCCGTAGACGTTGGTTTCATGTCTCTAGCACATTCCTATCAAAAGATATGAACTTAACATCCTAACAACATTACACAGGCACGATTTTGGCAACAAACAATTCCACCAAGTGCATTCCCATTTTTCAATTCAATTCATTTTTATTTTTATAGTGCCAAATACAACAAATGTCATCTCTAGGCACGTAGTAAGTACAATTCAAGCCAATTGGAATTCAATTCATTAATAATAATCATAGTTCATAAAATATTCCAATTCGTTCATATAGAACCAATTCAAAAACAATTTCCTAGCTAAGAAAACCAACAGATTGCACTGAAAACTATTCCCATGCATGTCAGAGTCCTGTGTGTGTGTGTAAATGTGAGTGCGAGTGATGCATCTCTTCCAGTGAGGATCTTGGTGGAGAGCCTACACAGGTGGAGCTCATTGCCTCATCAGGGTGCTGGGAATAAAGGAGCTGCAGAGCCTTCACTCAGTAACTCCACCGGCAGTCTCTCTGGCCGGCTGTTGTACTTTACCTGTTACAAGTTATTGACTATAATCACTGTTTATGCTACTGAATCACAACTTTTTGGACAAAATAGCTTACAACCTTTCCACCAAATGCGGTCCCATGCATTTCCTATGGAAAATACATTTTATCATGAGCATTTTGTTAAAAAACCATGTCTCCAAAATAGGTACCAATCGACTCCAAATGGCCTGAAACGTGCTCCTAACAACATTCCCCAGGGTCGCTTTTGGCTCTGGGACTTCTTGAAAAAAAATTAAAGCCACACTACGCTCATTTCAATGGGGAAACGGTTTATGTTGAATAACTCCCGAACGGAAGGTCCTAGAGATTTGGAAAGTTGATCCGTCCCACATAATTCAGCCATGGGCTTTCCAATGGTACCCCCCACGAGTCTCTACGACATTCACTTCCGGAGTTATGGGCCAATCAGTGACAAGAATGTTAAAACGTCTATATCTCCGGAACGGAAGGTCCAAAACCTTATTCATTGGTACTGTGAGATTCAGCGGGCCCACAAATGGGGGGATAGCCGAAGTTTCGATGCTGTGAATCACTGTTAAGGGTACTGAATCACCACGTCAAAGGTGGCGCTCAGCGACTACATTTTGCGTCATAACTCCCGAACGAAAGCTCGTAGAGACTCGGAAGTGACTTCCGTCAGACATAATTTGACC